>NW_016159367.1:0-63366 GCF_001687245.7 Rhagoletis zephyria | reverse complement strand
GACGGACGGACGGACAGACAGTCACCGCTTAATCGATTTCTCTTTTCATTCTGATCATTTATGTATACATTTGTCTATATCTATCTCGATTCGTTTTGCCTGTTACAAACAACCGTTATGTGAACAAAGTTATAATACCCTTGTGCACAAGTGCGCTCGGGTATAAAAATAAAGAACTAAATTACGGTTGCTCATACGCCGTGTTGTCCTTTTGCAAGAAGGCACACTTTGTTGGTAAGCTATATGCCACATAAGGTGACCATAATTATGGCAGCTGAGTACGGGACAAAAAATAATTTGGCTAATTTTCATTAACCTTGAAACAGCATTTTATTTGACATATATTTTTCGATATTTTGTGAATGCCGTACATAAATGTTCAGTTGTAACATCACACATTCGCAGAAAATTTTTCCATAACTTTGTACTTTGTGATCGAGATTTTTACCAAGTAAAATGGCTTTCAACCATTCTCACGTAAACAAAGTTTGAAATTTTAGCGCAAAACTATAACTTCAGAAACCATCCATATATCGATGGCTGAGTAGAAGATCGACCTATCTCGGCAGCCAGTTCAAAAACGCCTCATGTCAGAAAATTTTTCAACAATGCCCTATTTCACAATTTGGTTTAAGAAGGCCCTATTTTGGAATTTTATTGAAAAATGCCCTATCCTAGGATTCAGTTCAAAAACGCCCTATCTCAGCTGTCGATTTAAAAAGGCCTTTTCTCAGCACATTTTCAATGTATTTTCGTTTGAGGTAAGGCATTTTTGAACCGAATTCTGAAAGAGAGTGTTCTTCAACCAAATTCCGAGATAGGGTATTTTTCAAAAATTTCTGAAATAGGGCATTCTTTAATAAAAAGGGCGTTATTGAAAAGTTTTCCGATATAGTTTGATCTTCCACTCAGCCAATGACATGTGCACCTCGGTTCGAATCACAAGAATCAAGATTTAAAAATAAAAACTGGTTCATAGGCATGTCATTTTTATGTGCTGCTAAGGCGCCAAGAATACGAGAATACGGGACAAATACGGGACATTAAAAGAAATGCAGAACATTTGGCGTCTTGTATGAAATAAATAAATTACCAGGACAATGGACGAAAAAAGAGGAATTGCGAATTAGACATAAACAAGGGAAAACTGAAACTCGTTTTTTCTTCGCGAGCTTTTGCGCTCTGACCCTATGCAGTTGAGGATATAGAAAATAGCTTCCCAACTGGAATCCGTCGGGCCTTTTGTACCACCTACACTTGTTCTAAGTGTGTTTTTAAGTTTTCCACCCTAGATTATTTTATTGTTTAATTTATATTTAAAGTTCTCTAATATTCCCAATATACAGAAATTCTCAATTCGTCTCGGAAGAGATTTTCTATAGTGTAAATAAATACAAATAAACATTTGGCGTATACATGAATATTTGGCATTTTCACATATCGTTATAAATATATTGTGCTGAAGAACCGCAAATTCGCCAAACCAAATATGTCAAGTGGGTATTACCATAAGAGACTCGGTGTAAATTGTCTCACTTGTACTAGCTGAAAGTGGCAAAATGAACGCCATTGGAAAAACTGTAAGTGATTTATATAAAGACAAACTTGAACGTATGAATGTGTACACATGTGAGACAATTTTCACACAATTGCCGGAATTTCCACGCCGACATATTTACATATGCATGTATGTATGTAAACATATATGAGCCTTTGCTGCGGATATACATACTTATAAAAGTACGCCTACTAGTGAGCACTAAACCTTTTTTGAGAGTACTTTGCAACATTGTCTTAACACCCACGGATATGAATTTTCACACATACTAACACACTGATAAACCAACGATTTCATACGCGCGCTCAGTTTCAAACTCATCCGCATATTTACTGTCATGGCTGGAAGGCGTAACAAGGAATTTACACGCTCTCTACTCTTATTTATCAGCAACAGCTCTGGGAGTATATGTATGCATAAATCTTAGCTAATACCTTTAACTGCGCATTTTGGAATTTCACATTTTCACATAAGCGTGGCGTTCACAGTTCTGGTTGGGAAGAAAAGCGGAAGCCTCGAAATGCTCTAGGAAGCTATCCTAAGCTAGCGTATTGCCAATTTGTTGACAGCTTAATGCATATCTATGTATGTAAATATATATAGCTACCTGAAGTTGAAAAGTTTCCAAGTCCATTTTTTTCAAAATTTAGTTTTTGGTGCAGAATGGCAGGTAATACATCGACATTTCGTCTCTGCTGAACAATCCACAAAAATGGACTTGGCACCTTTTCACACTTAGGTCACGATATGTATTTGTGAATAGTATTTATTTATATTTCAGGCAGCCATTCGCACAGCTCTGAATTGTGCAACAAACAACAATAATTCAGGCATAAGTGGCTGGAAAAACAAATTTAGCCAGTGAGCAGATGTGGTATTACCAGCTTCTCAATTTGATTTCTGCTGTTAGTAACAAACGAACCGCCTAAAGGGCTGTGGGTGGTAGCGATGCAGAGGCTTCTCTATATTGTCAGGTATTACACATAAATTAACTTATTTTGACTTAAGTTAGTATTTACATGCATTTAATCGGATCTATATAAGGATTACTAAAGCATATTGCACACTTTTAATAGAATACAAAACTTGAAAGGCATAGGAAGCTCATAAGTAAGAGGCTTAGATATCATCTAAGCTTTTGATGTACACAAGTACATACATTTATACTTAGTACGAAATAAACATTTAATTGGACTTAGAATGTTAATTTACTACAGACTATCTTCAGCTATTTTCAAAGCATTTTGAAATGGACTAAAACAATTGACCGGATCCCATTCCTATGGCAGTTTATTTGTCTTGATATGTACTATAATTACTAGATATCATATTAAAAGTTGTCTAATGTCTTCAACCAAACAAAAGTGCAAATTTACTTTTGATCTACGTATGAATATTATGAAGCTGACTATTTCGGTTTTATTAATTTTTTTCTTTTCTCATAAAGCGTTTTATATAGGGCAAAAAAATAGCGAATGCCTTTAGAGGCTAGGCCAATCAAAAAAGTGTTTGATAAAGCAAAGCTTTTTTGCCTTTATCAGCGTAGGAAAGTGTCAAGATTCGACGCAAAAAAAAAATCGTCTTTAGATCAGGATTTAATAAATTCCACGCAATCCAATAGCGAACGCAAATGCATAGCCCACAACACAGAAGATTTAAATTATTTATATGGGTTAAATTTTGTGCCTTTTTCGGCTTCAGAGACCTTACGGAAGACTCCTCTATCTTCTAAAGTGGTGAGTGTACTCACTAAATAGGCACGACAGACTCTTCACATAACAAGTAGAATAGAGTAGAAATGTTGCTCAATACACCTCACTCACGTAACTATTTACTAAGGACTTCCGGCATAGACCAAACCAAAAGAGTTTGCTGAAGAAGAGGTGCTTCCTGAATAGCCATATTAGCCACCTAGCATCTACTTCCACCCATTTTAGCAACAAGATACTATTGTAGAGTGTGACCGGTATTCATCTATGCCACAGAATTCCTATAAAGCCGTTTGTTTGCTCCGAGCACCCTTCGTATATCACCCGTGGACAAAATAATTATTCTCACTCGTTTGCATTTTATACTTGGGTATAATGCTATCTTGCACATACACATGTGCCACGAAATGTATGCTAAAATTTATTTCTACAACTGGTTATATGCCATACTTATATACATATGTACTATCAGAGTGGAAAGTTAGAACAGCACGAAAAGAATGCATATTTAATATAATTCACATAGGTCAGTTAGCATAAATATCTACAATTTTCGGCGAAATAATACAAATTGCTTTAGTTATTATGATTCTGATACAATTATTTAGCAGACATTGAAATACAAAGTAAATGTTTATGTACGTCCGAATATGAAGAGATACGGGTACTTATGGCAAAACAGACACTTGCTTGCATATGTTTACCCATATGATAAAATGTTTGTATGTATTTAGTCGTACAGCGCTCTTACATGATGTACATATATTTGCATATGTAAATGCTACTTTTTTGTATGTATTTACTCGTATGTGGCATATATTAGAACGTATCAGAAAAGTAGCATTTACATATGCAAATACATATCGTGTAAGAGTGCTATAAGCGAACTTCCCTTTCATACACGTATACAAGCATTTGTGTATCATAAATGTACATATACATATATAAACATTGCTAATAAAATCATAAAATAAACAAAGGATAATACAAAATGAAATTGTTTGGCTGAGTTTGCTGTGTGTTATGCTTCAGTCCGACAGTATTTTCATTTGTTTGTACGATATTGATCGTTTTGTACAACTAAATTTTCGCTTCAAATAAATGGAATAGCTGAGCCGTCATATGTCCGAGTAGTTATGTTTGGTAACAAAGAGACCCCCAGAATAACAAAAATTAATATATACATACTCAACAATAATTTCACTTATTGTTGCTCCCTTATTGAATTTGTACGTGCACAATAAAATATAACAAGGATTCACTTTTCAAAGTATTGAAAACAAATATCACTATTTTTGCATTGATTTGAGTGAGGTGAGGCGAGTAACAAAAAAAATATTGAACAGAAATAAAACTTAAATATAGCACCACTTAATATGAATAAGAGAAGGCTATTTCTAGCGGGCATTGAGCTTAATTGATCAAATATCTATATATTTATTAGAGGGCTGCATGAATTCATTCAAACTTCTAGCTAAAAAGAGTAGCGTAGATTTGAATATTTTACTTCACGTCGATGGCTGAGTGGAAGATCGACCTATCTCGGCAGCCAGTTTGAAAACGCTCTATCTCAAAAAACTTTTCAAGAACGCCCTATTTCGGAAGTTAATTGAAAAACACTCTATCTCAAAATTCGGTTAAAAAGTGCCCTATCTCACTTTAAAATGTATTGAAAATATGCTGATATAGGGCGTTTTTGAATCAACAGCTGAGATAGGGCGTTTTCGAAACGAACGGTACGGTGATGCAAATATTGGCTTCTAGTGACACACAATGTGATCAGATATTGCCTTCCCTTATTGATACCTATTTCAGGGTTGAAAGACCTCACCGTTAACTGTTAACCTCTGTATTGTATTGAATTTTCAGGTTTATTCCATAAGTTTTTCACTTCTTGACCTTCAAATGACCTCGAATCTCGGGCTCAACGAGTCTAAAACCCATATATATATGAATTTTCTGGTTTATTCAATGAATTTTTCAGGGCGTCGAATAACATAGGAATATAGAGGTTTGGTTCAATATGCAGAAAATTTTTTTTTAGTGTCTAATAAAATTTCAAACCTATGGGCAAAGTAAATCTCCCCGGTCAATTAGTCAAAGCATCTTTTTTAATACCAATCCTGTTAAAAAGAGAGGTTAGCCGCATATCAACAGTCCATATCCCCAAGCTTTAAAGCAAATAAAAGTAATATCCAGCAGAGTCACTAATGCTAATCGAATTGCTTCTTCTACATATATATCAAAATACCTATAAAGGTACACTTTGGACTTTTTATCAACTACCTTTAGCCCCACTCATACACTTCTATGTATGTCGATATCGTCCGTGAGCATTCGAATGATAGGATTTGTGGATTATACACCCGAATATCGTCGATTAACTAACCTATTCAAGAAATTTTTTTAGACGATCATCATTCGAAATTGTCCAAAATCCAATAACAACTTGTTTGAGGCCAAGGGTAGATTCTGTATCCTCTGTTATCTATACACATCTTTACTATATACATAGCTTTTCCAATATGCAGCATTAATGAAAATAAGAGCAGTCTAGACATTGACATATGTATGCTTGAAACTTACATTCGAGTATGTTTTTGATTTCGGTTATTAAATTTATCCAATAAAAAATTCGTCACGCACATAAAGGTTCTAAGAAATAACAGCGCACGACAGTACGCGCGAGTGACGAAAGCATAAAACCAAGCTCTTGAATTGGACCCATGTGACACTGTTCAATGAATGCTGAGGGAATAAACAATATTATTTGTTTTCACAAATTTATGGGCATTGATATTGGAAAATGCCAATAAAAAAAGCATATACATATTTACTAATCAAGAAAATGTCATTTACGCACTCAAATAAAATCATTTGGTAGCATATGCGTATATAGTTATATGGACATAGCTGAAATTAAATGAGTGTTTATTAAAGTCTTACGAAGTATTTAGTATATGCAACTTATCCCTTTCGGGGCTACTGGGATAATACATCCCACCAAATTTGTAACTTTCGTATTTTCTTTACTGTGCATGCGATTGCTTATAGAAATAGTCCCAAAAATAGATTTAAGGGTATATTATGAATTGTTTTAAATAATAAATAAAAATAAAAAAATTATAAAAATATGGCGCAGTATACGTGGAATTAGATCATTTTCCTTGGATAATTTACTGAAATCAGTCGCAATAAAAGCATGATCAAAAAAAGTTGCATTTTTTGTATAAAAAATTGGTTTATTCGTCGTTACATTAAATAACATTGTGGGTTGGCTAAAATGACATAAAAAAACGCCCAAGCATGTAAACTTAACTTTCGATCGTAGTTTATGGTCCTGTATACTTTCTTTCTAAATCAAGCCATTTTCGCAAGATATTTGCATTTTAGATTTGCTTTTTGAATAAAAATTTCAAATTTTAACAGGAAAAAATTTAAAAATATAATATTTTCTGCAAATTCCTTTGATTTTTGTTAAATCCTGTTCCTTAGAAAAACATAAGGCTATCACCTAAGAAAATGGATTGTAAATAAAGTTGCAAATTACTTTACAAAGTGTTTTCGTTCAAATTTAAGATTTCATTAATAGTTTGTAAATAATATATGACTATTATTCTTTCCTAAACAGGCTTTTCCAGGCTGTTCCGGGGCCTACTGACACCAAGCGGTTTTACACTGATACCTCCAGGCTGATGATCGTGCAAGGAAATGTACTTTGAGGGGCCACTCTAACTTAACCCCAGCATTTGCACAAACTACCTCCACGTATTTTCATTAAAAGCATATAAATATTTGCGTGCAAACAGGTATTCATATTTTCTTGATTTCAAGTCTTTGTTAAGCTTTAAACATAACTGAACGATTGCTGCCCTTATTCAGAGCTTCGTATAAGAATTATTTTAGTTCATTTTATTTACTTGCATTTTTTATACGCATACCACCGCAAAAGCCTTTAAAGGTCACTTTTTGTTTGAATTAATAATCGTCTTTACATTTCATTGTTTCGTATTCACTTACGTTTTTTTTTTTTACATACATAAATATACGTACATACATTTTTACGTATATGCACATCAACTCAAAAATGCAAAGCCACAATTTACCCAAGTAGTCTGTGGGGAGCATACATACATATGTAGATATGTAAGTAGTTGTTTTGCAGTAAATGGACTAACTAACTGCATTCCCTTGCGGCTAAAATTAATGAATTCTCTTTTAATTAGTGAATTAAGGTATTTATATAAATAAAAGGTGCGTTGTGTACTATTGGGTGGATGTGCAGTAAGTTTACTGCAAAAAATGTGTGATACAATTTTTGACGTGTTGAGTTGTAACAAATAAGATCAAATAAAAATTTTCGTGGTAATGGCAAATGTTTCTATCTTCTTTGATTTTTTGTCAGTTTAGCTGGTGAAAATGGGCAGTTGATATTTTTCCTCTTATACTTGAATTATTTGTTTGGATATAAAATAATTTCAAAATGCACACTTCTCTGCAAGTAGTTATCCGATATTTCTGAGCATCGACTTTTTCCACATTCCAATGGACGACTCAACCCGTGCGGCCCTTCATAGGGTGACAGGTCATAAGATCAAAGGAAATAAAGTCTATTGACACTATTTCTCATACTGTCGCGAAATAAAGCCAATTGACATTATTACCTTTTCAAAAGCGAAATAAAATCCATTGCCAACGCCTAAAGGCCCGTAAATCTTCCACAAAATATATATATCTCTCGAATACTCCAAGAGCCGTATCTTCAGATGTTGTCATTGTCCATGCTTCTGCGCCATATGTATAACAGCACGGGCATGATGAGTGGTTTGCGTTCGTCGAGAGAGGACTCACAAATAAAAATATATTTGTTGTTTGTTACGCACGCTGGTCCTCGACCATCCGATTTTCCATACGGTTCAGGAAAACTTCCGAAACCTATATCGCAGGAAATCGAAAACTGGGCACTTTTTTAAATCGATTTTCCCCCTGTCGTGTTAAAAAACTGATTTTTCTTCGAACTTTCGTAAGTAAACTTTATCGAATTGATAAGCATATAATAAAAATGTGTTATGTTAGGCGAAAACTGCGAAAATAAGAAATAATAATAATAGTTTTATTTCGAGTGTGCAAAAATGATAGCTGGTTATAAGTTTTTCATATAAAATATTAAAATTAAATTAAAATTAAAAATTGATTCTTTCTAATAAAAGAGAAAACCAAAACTAAACTTCATCGAAATAGAATTATGTTTAATGTTACCGCCCATAAGGGTAGAAGCAATGAGCCCATTTTTATTAAATTTCATAATCTTTTTTCCTAATAAAAAATTTAGAAAATGCGAAACACGTTGCGCTCCAGCTATGCACGATGCCCGGAGGCGCGGAAGTTACTCCATTGCAAGAACATACATACATATACCTTTCTATGTACATACAAATGCATGTGTGTACTACTTTTATTAGATTGATTATTTGCATTAGAAACGCGACGAACAAGCAGACGATAGTTCAATAAAAAGCAATTCAAATTTGATTTAAATTATGTAAAATGGGGAAAAAATAATACAAAAGACTCAAAAAATTGTTGATAAAAACTTATTAATTTTTCAGATTTTTGCAATAGTCTTTCTATAAAAAAAATCTACATCATTGCAAAAAAAATTAAATTTTTTCGCCAATTTATATTACAAATAGCCTCATTTATCAACATGTGTACGCGCCATATTTGCTGATATATGAAACACCACAGTTACTAGGAATAATAAAGCGCACACATGCGAAAGAAGTGGCGAAGTAATGCGAATATTTTGATTGCGGTTTTTGTGCGAGTAACTGATTGGCAATTACATTTTTTTTTAACGCATACCACAAATGCATACAAAGATTGAATGCTGGGTAAGTGTGATGGATATGAAGTGGATTTTTTTGGATTTATGATTTTAGCGCAAATAGTTAAAATACCAATGAATGGAAAGCGCATATATCCGAACAATGATTAGAAAGGGGAATTACCATTAAAAAATACCGTGTAGTGTATTATTAGATTGCGGATTTTTCTGCAGAAAACGTAGCCTAAAAATGTGTACTACCTAACTTTTAACAAACTAAATAAATTTGTACACATTTTTCTTATTGTTATATAGTTACCCAGAGTTTTCCGAACGAAAAATATTGATTTTCTAGAACCATATCATTTCTACTAAAAGTAGATTTTTTCCATGTAAAATACATGAAAAGAATTGACCGCTTTGAGCAACCTCTAAACATTTTTTTGATTTCAAAATTAAAAATGCGGGTATTTTATTTTTTATTTTTTTGACATTCCTAGAATAATCCCAGAGGGTGAGAGCAATAAAATTCCGACTTTACTTTGTTTGAACCACACTATTGCAAATACATATGTATAACCACATGCATGTGAATTTCCACTCCTGCTGCTCGGCCTTAATTAACCCAATTGAATTTCACTGAAAAAACTTGTCGGAACTCAAAGTAGTTCGCAAAGAACTTGTTGCTTGTTACTTTGCTTACGGTATTGCTAGCTGCCTAGATACTCGTACTCGTATAAGTAAATTGCGCCCGCAAAAGCATAAGCAGCAAGTGGTGGCATTGACGCCATTGAAGCGGTTAAGTATGTAAGCACATTAGGGTCAATTTTTATTGGAGATTTTTTCGACTGTGCACGTATAGCGCAGAAGGATTCTACGTGTAATTCCAAGCAAATTTTCTGAAGAAGGTATATTGCAAAAATAAAATATTTTCACTTCTGGGTAAGTTGACGTGTTGAGTAAACATTGACGATTTCTTACGTTAGTTAAGTCTAGAGCAACTGAACCTTAACTAAAGGAAACTTATTTTCGCAATTTCACAAACTCAAATTAATTTTAAATATATGGTTTCTTCGGCAAAAATTGCTTAAAGTTATACATAGAGTCCACCTGTGGAATACGCGCGTAGTCAAAATAATCCACCCGCCCTAATGTACATATCTTCACCATGTTTGTACTACATATAAATAACCATATGTATGCACATGTATGTTCCTATGCAAAAGTTAACGAGGAGACCGTTAAGGCAGTGAAGCGAAAGTGCCTATGAAAATAAATACATTCACAGGAAGTAGATATGTATGTATGTATTAGGGCGGGTCGATTTGTAGGGGCCCAAAAAAATTAACAGAGGCACATCGCGATTATGATTATCTGGGTCATTTCAAGCATTTTTGCCCAAGAAACTATAGGTCTAAAATGAATTTCGAGCCAGCGATTTTTTCTATCTAGTTTTCTTTTCAAAATGTGGCTCTCCTGTTGAAACAGCTGCATTGAAAACTAGCCTAAATGTGCATTGACCCACCCTAGTATGTATGTACATATATGTATACATGAATTTCTAGCACTGAAATGTAGATATGTACGTAATAATTTGCATATTAAAATTATTTACATAGCACTTCCAACATTTCTAGTGGTTTAATCTTTAAGTTTAACAGGCTTGGATACTCAAAACAGATACTTTTTTGCTGTCTTCTCGTTGAGGGGTGTGATATGTTCTCATTTTTTGCATTTGCTTAAGCCGTCCTTCATTCTATATCATTCAAAATTATAAATGCCAGTTTATGTATGGAAATCTCTGAAATATACCTCTGCGTTTATTTGTACTGGCTTCTGTTTAACTTTATTTTCAACGAGCTAACCAATGCCAAAGTAAACAAAAGTACTCAAGCAAACATTTTGTAACTTTCCTTAGCTAATTAACTCAATTCCAACGCAATTCTTTGTTAATTTTGTGTAAAGTAAATATTTGATGAAATATTAAGTCAGACGTGCGCAAAGCAATTTAAGAACGTAACTGAAACGATGCGAAAAGTAGCAACGTCCTTCTTAAGGCATTACGACAAAATGATGTCTTCGTTTAGCATGCATACGTACGTAAGCCGCAATTGTTGTTGTCGCAATTAGGTAGCATTAGAATGGCTACAAAATAGCAATATTTTTAAACAAAACACACGAAAATATACATACATATTAACAGCAACCGAGCCAGCTAAGCAAAGCATATCTATAATACAGCAGCGCAAACAAAGAAATGATTCAATTAGTTTTAGTTACAGCAAAATAAGTAAATGCCAGCAAGAAACCAGGCAAAGCAAAGACATGCGAAATATGGAAAGGACACAGTATGAAAGCAGGACAAAAGTGAAAGCCATAGTACATACATCTGCATAGATTGTCTGTATCAGTGGCTAGCTTACTGGCAAATTACTGGTAAGGTGTGAGCTAAGCAAATAGCTATTAGATAGCAGCTAAGCGACAATTGTCCGCTTTATGGCAATGTCGGTCAGAGCCAAGGTAGCGTAAAATATTAAATACACGCATACATATGTACATGTACTTTACAATGTCTGTATTTGCTTCTGCATGTGAAGGAATGTAGGAAAAGTGAAAGGAAACAAAAATGTTTTGTTGGAATTAACTGCTGTGACAATGCAAACAAACGAATGGTCAACAGAAAGAGAGTGAACACATAAAAATGAAAGGCAAGAAAAAATAGAAATAGAAAAAACAAATAGACAAAAAATATAAAAGCATAAGCCACGTGTGTTCTACAAACATACATACATATATACTATCCAAAATATAAGCTTATCGAGAATATGTTTCGTATATATGTACATATTTATGTACTTATACATGAATCGTTCGGATTTCCAACAAGTAGGTACTTAACCAGAAACTGATTACTCTCACTTCATTAGATTTCAGTAATTGTTAAATTTAAATGGCGAAGCAATCGAGGCTTTAACCTGCTGTATGCCCTGTGTACTTCCAAAAGCATTAGAAAATACCATAGGTTGCTTTAGGTAGATTAGCTTAAGCAAAGTTTTGGTATTGGTATTACAAGATACTGTAGCTTTCGGACTTCGGAATTGAACTCTAAGTGTTATCCAATTTGATGTAAATGTATATGTACGTACATATGTGTATATGTGTCTATCAGCTGAAACACCTCGCACGCCATGGCGTATGAGTTATCCGTGAACATCAACATTCCGTCCGGTTGAAATAGAACATCCAAGGCGTTGTAATTATTAGTTTTGCTAAAATGCCTTATTTTATAAACACTACTATTTAGTGGGGTTAAAAATGAGTAGTTAAAATATACTAGAGTAAGGAGTTTTCAAACTAGGGACCAAAATCATATTTGTTTGTTGAACCTAGCCAGCAAAGTATTAATTTTTTTTCGAAAGTTCGTTTGAATGTTGAATATAATGATTTTGTAATGGCACTGTTTTTCCCTTATAGGCCATTATGACAGCTTTCGCACCCATATTTCTCCATATTTCTATCCTATTATTATCGAGAGATTTACGAGTTTGTCAATCGACACTACCAAATCGTATCCACACTGTGCGACGCCTATAACTCCGCCATTTCCTTCACTAGGATTGTATAGTTTTCTTTCACTCTTTATATCATTAAATCTGAAACATCTCTGGCCAAAAGTTTCCAAAAACTAGAAAAAAATATATATTTCTTTCAGTATGTATCAAACTGCATGAATGAATCTGAACATGTTGGTAGAATTAAAAAAAGTAATCTTTTACTACCATTCTCTCACCAGCAATTTAAAGTAAATGATTTATTTTCGATTCTCTCAGTTTCCATATTGAATTCAATATAAAGAAATTAATTTGCTTTAGTGAAACTTGTAGCTAGATTAGTAATTTTTATTTCCTCATACCATTCTTTTTCATATTAAAGGCGGTTCTTAGGTTAGCTTTGCCCAACTTAAGAATAACTCTAAAGTAAGCCAAATATTTATGTAGGCGTCAGTAAACTAACCGAAGGTTATATTCGACATATAGAAGGCAAATACTTTTCTTACTTATTTGGGGTGGAGGTCATATGAAGATTATAAAACTTTTCATATTAATTATTTGCTTTTAAAGTTTCCACTGTGACGCGTTAAAATATTAATTTTTTAGTGTGAATTTTTTCGCCTGGTTTAGCTTGAATGTTTTCTAATTTATTTAGTAAATTTCGAAACTGTATTACAGATATTCGAAAAATTTATAATTTTGAAAACACTAAGATTTTTAATGGAGCAGATGTTGCAAGTCTAGCCTGGCCCAGATTAGTGTTTATATGCAAAATAATAAGCAACCTTTCTACACTTTAAGATCCCGTAAGCGTAAGATGATAATGCTGTAATGAAACATATTTTGGATAAAGTGGACAGAGACAGTACAGTATTTCGCGGTTATAAGCCCTAAAAACAATGCAGTATGGCCTGGCGGCAATCATTTGCCGGCCAAAAGTCGATAAGTAACCAAGATGATTTGAAACTCAGTGTTTGGGAGTTTTTGAGGTCGCTTATTTCAAATCTGATGTCAGATTTTTTTTAATTCAAAATTGTGATCAGATTTTATAATTTTTTCCCTTTCACCAGAAACTTATATAAATGGGGGGTTTTGTGGTCACTGATTACAAATATGGTATCAGATTTTTTAAATTGAAAAGAGCGGATCCAATGTGGCGTTCTCGGTTTAGGAGCAAAAAATAAAAATAAAGTTTAAAATAGCCAAAAATATGTTGGTGTTTCAATTATAAATACTGTTAAGATAACCATTTACTTATAAGGGTGATGAACGCCTGGGATGTACCTGCAAATTTGAGCCAGCCACGCCCATTTATAGTCCAAAAATTATATTGGTGGATGCGGTGGTTCTAGCAAAATTTCATACGTTCATACGTGCATTCGTTGCAAAGTTACTATTTTTGGCGCGGTAAAATTGAAAAAGGGCACAGTGTGCATCGTCACTCAATGCTGGATTCCCGAACATGGCAATATTGAAGGGAATGAGTCGTCGGATGAGATATTAGGGAACATCCTGAAACACAATAGGCCTGCTGTAAGAGTCCTTACCGGGCGTCATCACAGGACACTGTACTGATTGCTTCAACGGTGGCGAATACCAAAAATTACTCTCTGCAGAGGCTGCCATTAGGAGGATGAGGAAGAGTCAATTGACCACCACTAACTGTGTCGATGTCCAGGTCTACAGACGAAGCGACTCAAACACTTGGTTCCACGCTACTTCAACCAACTGGACAAGGTAGTGGAGGTGGAACTGTTAGATCTCCTAGGCTTCATCGGGGATAGTTAAGTAGAATAAAGACTTTAAGCTACTATTTCTATTAAAGATACGTGTCTCCACCTACCCTCACTAAAAGAAAGCACTCACTATGAGCAATTTTGTCGCCAAGTGAAAGTATGGAATATTCCACACACGTTCTAAGCTAAACTAACCTAAGGAGAAATTATGCACTCACTTTTTAAAAAGGTTTCCTTAAAAATGCGAGGCAGTGGTTCTGCTAAGAAATTCGTTATATCTGTATGGCCTATTCATAGGTGCTTTTGCGATGCGGTTTCACTTGTAAAAAATTATATTGAAGAGTTATGAAAACAAAAATATTTTCTAAATTCCATAAGACTTTTTAATAAATACGCGACATTAATATAGAATTTTTGGTTGTTAATTTAATTTCAAATACCGTGCAAATATTTATTTTTGTCAAGCTATCTATGTGTGTGCGCTTAGAAGGCCCATCGCACACGCGCCAGCAGGAAGCTGACGCCTGAACCGCAGGTTGCTTAACTTTTCATAGAATTTTTTTTTTGTTATCCATGTCAAGTGTCAGGAGTATGTTTTTGTTTTCATTACATTTTAGTTTTATACAACAGTTGTGCGGCATTTGTGGGCTCAATACATATACATTATGTTGCAGCTCACAGTGACATTTAGGACTTTTTCCGGCACACAAAATTTTGTTGTTATACGTTTTGTTATTTGTGAATGGTTTACTTTATCTAATGAGATACAGCTGCACATATTCTCTCATACACATAAATTTACACATAGATGAGTATAATGTGTTTTTCCTTGTTTATTTGTGTTAACGTTTTTTTCTTTTTGTCACCGCTCGCCGCTTGACTTCTGAGCGACAATTTGCCAGTACAGAAATGAAACAAATGTCACGCAGAGTGTCGCCCCCGGGCTGGCAGCAAAAAATTATACGCCACTCACTTTAGCACGTGCGCACATAGATACAAACACACATACGCACACACCCAGAGACACACAGGCACATTTAAAGCTTTATTTGTGCGACAGGTTGACTGTTGTTTTCTTGCTTTCTTCCTGCACATATTTCTACATTTCATTTACTTTTTGCCGCTTTTTCTCTTATTAAGAACTTTTTCTGTTATTTTTTGGGAAGGGGGGAAGTACACGAGCCGCAAATGATGAACACTTGTCAAGACCACAGGTCGGCAGCAAAAGCTATACCACACAGTACAGAAGATAAACAGAAAAAAATAATTGAAAATAACTAATTCACCCGCTTTCTGCTACTTACATTTGAACATGTGTACGAGCAAAGAAAATAAGTTGCAATAGAAGAAAAGAGACACTAAAATTTCCAAGACCGTAGCTGTCACGCTAATTAGCTGTAGTGTGGCACTTAAATTTTTTATTCTAACTTTTCACTAAATTTACTTCTTATTTCACTCTCGCCCACTCATTAGTGTGCTGACAAAAATATAAATGCTGCCTTCACTTTCTCGCACTTCGCAATAATTTTCCAGCGAGTAGTTACGCGTAGGTGTTTGCTTACACTTTTTTTTTTGAATAATTTACTTTTTCACCAAACACCTTTCAACTGTTGCTTTTTTCCGATTCAGTTGTTGACACTTTGGCCGTACACGTGAGACTAGCAGACCGCATTGCACGAGCAGCGTATTAACAACATGAGTATTACTGTCATTATATTATATGCCATACATTCATACACACACACATACATAGAGCACACGCAGTAACATGCGTATGTGTGTTGAATATCATATGGAGGGTTGCTCGTACATACACGATATATCAGCTGTGCTATTGCATACATGGAGGGGTATTTGCATGTAAATATGTACGTTGTGTTTGTGTGATTTACGGTTAGCTTACAGCATTCTTCGGTAGCTGCGCAATAGCACCCATCGTTGACATACAAACATACAACTTGATTACTTTTACTTACTATAACAGACAGCTTTACACTGTGCTCCAGTGCGTATGAGTAACGGATGTTATGTTAAGCATTGAACTGTTACTGGGTTAAGAATAACAGCTTCTCTATTTATGCTATGCAGTCCATACAAACATACATACAGTGGCGGCAGAAATAATAGACTCGCCATACTTTGCAGAATTGTGGCTATATTTCTTTGGTGCATTTTATGTTTAATATTTTTTTATAAAAGCTTGGCTAGATATGCAACAAACACCATATAAATATCCTTTTCAAACTTTCTATAAAAATTATAAAAAATACGAGAAATTTTCACCAAATTCTCCAACTTTTTTTTAGAATTTTTAGAAAAACTTTTGGTATGCAGTTTTGTAGCCCATTCAATTTTAGTATAATAAAGTGTGAGTTTCAAGTGGCTGGAAAATACCGTTGATTTTTGACAAATTTTTTTTTTGTTGACGATGCTCGGCATTCCCTTCCATATAAAAAATTTTCGAGCACACTTTGTAGGGGAAAAAGTGCGTGGCATCGTCAGCAAAAAAAAAAACTCTTAAACATCATTCGTATTTTGTAGCCACTTGAAACTTGCACTTTGTTATATTAAAATTGATTGGGCTAAGAAACTACATACCAAAAATTTTTCTAAAAATTCTAAATAAAAAGTTTCAAAATTTGGTGAAAATTTGTCGAATTTTTATAATTTTTGTTCAAAGTTTGAAAAGCGGGTTTATATGATTTTTGATGTATATCTACTTAGGCTTTTACAAAAAAAATATTCAATATAAAACAAACTAAAGAAATGTAGCCAAAACTCTTCAAACTACGATGAGTCTATTATTTCTATCGCCAGTGTATGTTGCTGACCAGCAGCATATATGTTATTTGCTTAACATTGTTCCTCTTAATGTTAATAATAAAATATGTATGTTGCGGCTGCTCTGCAAAAAAAAATAGTGTAGTTTTACAGTAACATTTTTGGTTATATAAATTACTATATGTTATCTGTCCTCTCTCTTCATATGCTTACCTATGTATACTTTTCTACATTTTCTTTTTAATGATTTTACGTCTGCAAAGTATCAGCTGTTTGGCATATACTATATATTCGAACTGCCAAACTTTGTAATGACTATGCCTCAACAAAACGCCGTTATTTGCAGATTTGCAGACAATAAATATTCACAGATATTTGTAATGTGTTAGCAAATGCCTACACGTATTCACTGCAATACAAGAACTATTAATTTTGAGGCTGTCATTCTGATTTTCGATAAATTTTTTTTTATTAAAAACAAAGAAACGCTGAATTATTTTTTATTTTTTTATTTTTTTTTTTATTTTTAGTTTCGTTGTATTTAAAGAATATCAAGACCTCGGTAGAACAAAAAATTTAAAAATTCGTTTTAAGTGGCTGTGTTCGCACTAAGAGACTTAATTTAAAATCTTTTATAAAGCAAAAATCCAACTAGTTCAGTTGCATGAGAAATTAAATACCTTGCCCATAACAAACCAAACGTTCCCTTCACTTAATTTCCATAAGCCCCCTTTTCTGACGAAGTAAGCGCTAAGCGCATCATCACTTCACTCCATTCCATTTATTTTATGGGTGAAAGAGTCTTAGTAAATAGACAAGCGCAAAGCGCATAGAAGCAATGCATTTTTTTCATACCAACAGCAATATATATGTATGTATGTATATCTGTTTACGTTGTTGTAACAACCTCATAGCGTGTTACATGTTGCACCACATTTCAATGCGTTTGCTGCAATTGTATGTAAGCGGTGAGTAGTATACAATTTGCAACACTATACAACAAAAAATAAAGAATGTGTCAACATGTAAGCTTTCCATTTGCATTTGTACAGTTTTTAGTATTGTACTTGCAGCAGATTGCTTTGCAACATGTTGAACAATAGAAACAACACCAACAGAAATAACAGCAGCAGCAATAAAAAGCAGCAGCGATAGCAAAACAAAAGAAAGAGGAAAACATGCAACCACAACAACAAAATCAACTACAACTACAACTCTACAACGCATAGATATTAACAACAACACGCATTGACTGACCTTCGAATGCACAAGCAGACTCTACTAGTTAATCCAGTTGCTTACATTTACTACACTCACTTACCGCCATTGTACACGAGTGCATGGAGTAAAACAGCCAACAACAACGATGTTAACTTTGCACAATGGTACACTGAAGTACTTCGAGTAACTAAGCGATTAAGTAACGTTGCGGAAGGGTGGTGGGTGGAGGAAAATGCATGAGTGCCCAGTAGGAAATGGGAAGTAAGAGAAGCCAGACCAATTTTTAGGCCTTAATGAAGACCTTTAGGAATTTTTTGGCTCCGATTGTTTGGGTTAAAGTTTTCAAGCGCTTTTAAAAATTTTATTGTGGCGATTTCAAGCGAGCATTTATTTAGTAATGCAGGTGTGATTTAAGAGAATCGACAAACAGGCAGTAACCTGAAAAGGCAGTAACATAACTTTTTATAAATAATAATGCTTCAATTTTATATTCAAGTACGAAATGAAATAATTACTAACTTTTCCATTTTTTATTTACTAAAATACCTAAATTATTTTTTAAAAATACATGACACCCGTACCGCATTCGAATTCATGGATGTCTACAATTCCACATTTGCAATATCACTAGTACACGAATATATGAGCAGTGCATCTGACCAGTTTATTTGTTATTTGAAATGTTATTCAGACCATGATACTGACTATTTCAAGTTAATTGCTTTTTTTAAATTGTACTACTACTTTTCACAGGTCATGAAGTGCACTCTGTGTGTACATACGTACATAAGTGTAGGCGCATGTAAGTGTGCATATGTAGATACATATTTGTGTAGTACATTAGACTGCATCACTTCCCATACAAAAAATAATCGGTACTATTTTTCCATTGGAATTATAAAATCTACTACATTTTAAGACGTCCACTAAAATATTTCGGAAAAATATTAAGATTTAAGTGAGCTGGACCGATTTGAAAATACCCCCAAAAATGGGTTTCTTTATGAATAAAAATAGTTTCTTAAAGATTTTTTTTGAAAAAATCCCCTAAAATGACAAAACGGTTTAAGCTCAAAATATTTGCATAAAAATATTAAAAACATTAAAAAAATTTTAGCGGAATCGTAATGATGATGCTGTTTTTAACATTTTTCAAAGATTGGTATAAGAAAAACTTGAATAACTGAACCTAAACTCTTCCGATTTAGACTTAAGAGGTGTCATTGGAAAGGTATTTTCTCACCCCTTTCATTTATTTGCTAATAAACTTATTCAAAGGATGGAAGAGAAAGGTAGGAGAAACGAACCTCATTCAAAGTTGAATTAAGATGTTTTGGTATTGGAAAAAAAAGATGGGACACGAATGACGTTTCTATTGGCCAGAAATAAAAACGGTGTGAAAATACCTTTCTACTGAGATCCCATAAGTCTAAATCAGAACAGTTTTGGCCCAGTTATTCAAGTTTTTCGTAAATCAATCTTTGAAAAAAGTAAAAAAAAAGCATCAAAAACCTCATTCTTACGATTGCGTTGAAAAGATTTTTAAATATTTTTATGCAGATTTTTTAAGCTTATTCTAATTTGTCATCTGAGGGGATTTTTTTCAAAAAGTTCTTTAAGAAACTATTTTTATTCATAAAAAACTTCATTTGTGGAGGTGATTTTAAATCCGTCCAGCTCGCTTAAATCTTAATATTTTTCCGAAATATTTTAGTGGACGTCTTAAAATATAATACATTTTGTAATCCCGACGGAAAAACCGCAACTTTTTTTTTTGGTGATGCAGTCTAATGTACATATGTATATAATACAATGCTGTTGCAAAACTTAATTTTTGTGGGTTAACTTTGTCTTTGCAATATATGTATTAATGTATGCATTCTCATATGAACACACATGTAAATATATACGCAAATTGTATAGAAATGTTGAGTGTACTCGAGAAAAGCATTGCTTTCCCATACGCATCTAACAATAAGTGTGCCCACCAAGCCCGCAGTAACTTTGCATATTAATGGTCAAAATGTGTGTTGTTGTGTGCTTGCTTAGGTATATGCATACATACCTACGTTCATCCGAAATTCAATTAGCGCCATGATTGTTAGCAAACCTCATCCAATTTTAAAACTTGGTAGCAAAAAATAATAAAAACAAATAAAAATAAATAAGAAGCTACTTTGGTGTGCACGTGTGGCACGACGGGCATGCGCAATATAAAAATTAAAAACAAAAAATGAATTTCCTTTTTGTCCAATAAATCATTGAATTTGATAATTTTTTTTTCTATTCTCCACAATACGTCATTCATGAGCTGACAAAAATTAGAGCTCCTCTTAAAAGTTTAGAAAGAGGAAAGAGTTTTTTCTTATACATACTTGGCCGCGCTTCTCCTACAATTTTGTGCCTTAAGGCCAGTATGTAGCTCTCAAAGAAAAGGGTCAATAAAAAATTGCCATTATATCGTATGTGGGTCCAAGGCATTTTGACATCTGATACTTCAACAGCCTGTTGCCTCACTCTTTCCTCAAGAAGTAATGAAACGGGCATATATTTTTGTTGCAAACATGGGTTGCCTTGTGCTCTTTGTTTTCTCAAAAAGCTTTAGAAAGCGTAGCAAATTCCTTAAGAACTGCGTACTGCCTTAAGGAAATTTGATACAAGAAATTTTGTTTTAGCCTTTTCTTGTACGTAATTTTATATGGAGTTTTTGCTTTTCTTGGGGAGCTGCATACTGGCCTTTAACATAAATGGGGAGACCTACAAGGGAACAGGAACTGTAAGAATCCTGTGAGATATGTGTTAAATAGGCAAATTTTTACAATATGAAAAAAACACTCCAAAAATCTGTATAAAAATCCATACAACACTTTTCACCCCTACAAATCTGTACCGTACGGAAAAATCCGTAATTCTGGCAGCAGGGCTTGAACTACAAATTTGGTACGGAAAAACTACTAAAGTCAAGAGCGTCTTATATCTGAAAACCTCAGCAACTACGTATTTCAAAAATGTGTGAGTCATGGCAACACTGCTTTTTCACTTTTCGCTTAGCCATCGGAATACGATACAATTTTATTTTCAAATCGCATACTCTGAAGTAACTTAGTAGAGGTAAAGCAGTTTCGACATTGTTTTCAATTTCCCATCGTTAAATCCAGATTTGCAGAGCAACATTCCTTTTTATGACCCATCTACTTACTTGAGAATAACAGCTCAACACTTTCTTGATAAATAAATTGGTGAACCCATAAAAATCATCAAAACTTCCAATTTCTGTAATTCAATCTGTGGATAAACGCATTTTCTGTTAGTAAGTAACAATTTACAATATTGCCAAGTTGAAGCCATAAAAATTGGTACCACTTTTATACAATTTCAAGTGCTGAATGTTGCTATTCCTCTGTGGTATTTGTTACTGTAGAGAAAATGTCAAATAAAAGCCACACTGTATCTACATTTCAGTTAGCTTTTGCGTCGACTGTGCGGGTTATACGTTTTCTTGGGTTTCATAGTTGTGACCTTGTGCTAAATTGGTGTAACCCCAAAATGATGTTAACTAACTATCAAAAAAAAAAACACAAAATTTAACAAATAATCCTATTTCGTTCAGTTGAATGCAAAGTTAGGGAAAGTGGAGCAATTTTGTTACAAATCCGGGTAGAATATTTTGTCGAAAAAAACATCATACGGCTTGAAGGGCTTTTAAGCAATCTATGGTTAGCAAAAATCAACAATCTCTTTTCGTGAGCAATGGATACCAAAAAAAATTAAATCGCAATTTGCAAAATATTTCTGATACCATGGTCATAACCAGGGAACGGATTTTTAGGACCGAAAAACCTATAAAAGGAAAAAACAACGTGATTTCAAACCTGAGCTTCGAGACAAAGGCCACTGTTTTTCACCAAAGCTGGTGTGAGGGAATGGAGATGGCTGGCATGGAGCAAGTTACCTAGATGGGGGAAAAATTGACAGAGGTTAATGCACGGGGTTTGAATTTTGCAAGCTGCCTGATTATTGTATTTTTTTTTTTTTGAACTGGGCACCGTTGATTATCTTCATATGCCTTTAGGGCCTAAAGTTTATGCTTGGTCTAATCAACAAAAAATGTGCAGAATGAATGCGGAGACTTTGGAGCGGCTCACAGACAGGAGGCCACTTTCTACCGAATTTAGAGGCATCAGCGCAGAGGAAGATACCAAAATGGGTTCTTACTAGTTATAAGATTTTTTTTTATATATTTTACGAAATTTTTTTTGCACCTTTTTCGAATACCAAAACACTGTGTTTTAAAATTCCTCCGAACAGCTTGTATTGTTATTACAATAACAATAACATAAAGTCGTGATGACAACCACAAACGAGACCACAAATTTAAATTGCTGTGCAATTTTATTTTAATAGCGATTCCAAATTTACAAACGCACATACAAACGCACCCGACCATATCCCCCGCAAACATATTCTAAGCGTTCAGAATATATGGGTCCGAAAGTAAGTTAAGTAAAAAATATGAGTTTCAAAAACAAAAAAGTTTTACTCTTTTATGAATCTTTTAGGATTCATATATGATCCAAGTTATGAGCCAGCACCTTGTGCCATTATGAAAACAATAAAGATTCGAAATTTATTCTAAACTTATTTATACAGAAATTGAAAATAATTAAAAAACTAAAAACTAACAAAATTTAGCTGCAGCTGCATATTTGATTGTGTGTTTGAAAGAAATATACAGCAAACTTAAAATAAGTGTCCAATATCACTCATATTGAGGCTCATTTGTTGTATGAATTTAAGCTCATCTAAGTCGACCTGCGGAGCAAGGGAAACACCCTCATATCGGACTCTTAAATGAGCTCATTATGAGCGTAAAGGCACCAAAATAGGACTCCTTGAAGACGCATTTGTGACTGCAAATGTTTGCTGGGTGTAAAGCAATTCAAAGTGTAAATATTAAGCATCAACCTTTTTGTTTTTGTTGCATGAAAAACCAAAACGAAAAATTTAAGAATTCAACATATAATAAAAGTCACAGTGTCAACTTGTATCGGGTTTACTTTGTGTGTGTTTGTGACATGAAAAGTAATTAAAATTTAATTAGTCCAAAGGGGTGTGAACTTGTTTAATAAAATAAATGCTGTGATGCTGACATGCAAGTGGAATTATATATGTACATACATATACGTCCGCACATTTTCGCCAGCGATAACTGTAAGCAAATTCTTCGCATTTTTAATGCAATTGCATGGGCTTGCATGGATTTACCCGACTCACATTTTTAAGCTACATATGTACATATGTACGTTTATATGTGTTTTCATTTGCTCTCGAGGAATGTGTCTGCTGCAAGCAAAATTTGCACGAAATTCGTAACAGATTACATTGCTTGCTCCCCCTCCCCCCGCCCGTATGCGATAATGTCAGAGTCACCTTGGCGTATACGTAACATTTGAAACATTTATTGCTTGCAGTTAAAGCGAATTGCAAGTGCATCGATGTTTGTATGTGTCTGCAGGAGTATGGATAATCTTTTGCAAGTAGAAAAACTGTGGATTTGTAGAATTCCAGCAAAAAAATAGTAAATTCTTTAAATGACGTTTGGGTTTAAAGCAAATTCCATGTAAGGGAATTTTGTACGTATGCAAAAAAAAGAATTAGGACTAGAAAAAATGTGTATAAGCCTTCAGCGAAGCTATTTAAATGTAAATTTATAAACAAAAAAACACCCACTATTGAGTTTATACCAGCTGGTACTTTAGTCTCAGAGCTTGCAACATGACTTCCAGTCTTTAGAGCTACTCAAACTGAGCGGCAATGAATTGGATGAGAACCCAGAACTCTGAGTTGATTAAATTTTTGTTGTAATTGCAGCTGCTACCTAACCTTGGCTATACCACCTAATATTTGAGTAGCTGTCGGCGGGCTTAACTAACGGCAAGCCTAGAAAACGTGGTGTTTCACGCGGTCGAAATAAAAGTTGAAAGATGTTGACTGAGATGATTCAAGAGGTGGTTAGTGTTATGCGGAGAACCTTAACAAGCCGGTCATTATTTGGAAATTTCATTGTCAGGGTTTGGTTGAACTCCCATCACGGCGTTCTGCGTGTACCATATTGGCACAGCCTAATTTAGAATCGGCCTATTAATTGCCGATGCTGGCCGCGAGAGACTTGAGGGATTTGTTGCGTCTCCTAAATTTATTTGCATTTACGATTATTTGCGCAAAGAAAGAGAAATGGCTGATTAAAGTAACCCCAAAGATCTTCGGGTCGTTCAAATTCGAAATTGGTGTTCCATGGAAGTGAAGTTTTAGCTGGCTTTTTTCGTCCAGGTGGTCAAAGTTGCTTGAAATGGGCGCCGTGGGCGGTTGGAAGTTAGGCCTCCCGCGTTGAAGAAACGAGCTGGTTCGGAGAGATATCCTTTTACTTTTGAGCACTTGTCATCAATGGTATTGATGGATCCCAATCTCAAATAATAGACAGCGTATGAGATCAGCGAAACTCCCTCTAGTTGCTGGGTGTGCTTTGAAATATGGAAATCAAACTAGAGAGGGCTGAGGACTCCGCCCTCTGGGACCCTTTGTTTAGTTGAACTATTGTCGACCATTTTAGTTTTCTAGTAGAGGAAAGACCTCAATATTTTCGAGTGGAGTCAAAGGCCTTCGATAATTCCATCGCTACTGGAATAGTTCTCGCCGTTACTGTAGCTTTTACTGTGAATTGTTCGGACACCATATCGCTGGGATCAGGTGGCATATGATTTCGGCCAGACCAATTTTTTAAGCGATCAAGACGTTTTCAAGATTAAAGTGGCGTTTGCTGTGAAGTTCATTTTATTTATGTTAACTTAAAGGTCAGCACATTGGTGTGATAATATGTAAGTAAAGTTCGCTACTAAAGAGCCAATCAGTGCTTAGAATGATATCTGACGATATGGAATAATAAATTAAATACTTATCAATTTAAAGAAACCCAAACTCTTACCTAAACTTAATTCTACATCAGCGTCGTGTGCCAGCCGTGGCTATTAAGTAATTCATCGTATTGGATTTATAGCAAACACTTTAATGCGCAACGATTTTCAGAATTCTTCAGAGAATACGAAGACATACGTAAATATTGAATCGAAAACCCAGCTCGTCTTGGTTTCATAAAAATTTAATTGAATTTCTTTTTAAAGCTCACAGTTTTACATTTACTTCACTGCAGCGGCAGAATAATTAAGGAAAGAGAGACAGATTGTAGCAATTTTCATTTCATGCCATTGCATTTCGTTTCTCTGTATAACCGTTTCAACTTAACAGCATTCAAAAGGCATGAAAAAAAACCAAAACAAGAAAACATGAAAAAGCATAATGAGCATAAATATATATTCACTTTTACGAGTATATGTATATGTACATACATAGATATTTTTCGAATAAACATAGTGGCTGTTGTTGTCATCTATGCAATGTTGCTGCGCTGGTTGTTGCATGACGTCGCGTCGCTTTTGGGCCTATTAATTTTACTTTTCGCTTTCGCTTTTTCGCCTTTCTTTCCAGCACTTCTGGCCTCGTTTATTTATTTTATTTCCCCACTGATTGCCAAGTATTTAATTTGCCATATTTTAAATTATGAACGTTTAAATAAGAAAAGCGGTACTGTAGCGAGAAAATAAACTGACTTTTAAATTTATTTATCTACTTAAATAGAACGACGGTACCCTGCAATAACGACACCAAGTCAAAAATAAAAACAAAAACACCCTAACTAGTGAAGTTGTGATTATAAAGATTAAGTAGGGATTAGTCAAAGGTAAGATGCATGTACCATTCTTCAGGAAAGGGTTTCTTTAGTTTTGAGTTGTGTCGTAATTGCAGAGGACCATCGCCTTAATTGTATATATCGATAACAAAATCTATAAAAATATCGATAACAAAATCGACTAAAAAATCTATAACCAAATCTATAACAATATCGATAACAAAACCAATACCAATATCTATAAGAAATATCAATAACAAAATCGTTAAAAATATCGGTTACTAAATCGATAACAAAATCTGTAAGAATAGCGATAACCAAATCAATAAAAATTTCGATTATTTTATAGATAAGTTCCGAAGATATCGACAGCAAAATCGATAAAAATTTCGATAACAAAATCGATAAAAATGTCGATAAGTAAACCGATAAAGCTATCGATTATTATATCTATAAATCCCGAGAATCTCTAAGATCCCATCCCATCCCCTCTTTTATCCAACCCAATCCAGCTACCTCTAAAGTACATGCAAAGTCTGCCAAAAGTATCCAAGCTATGAGAAATGCCTGCTCAGTGCCACCCAGTAGAACATAGGCAAGATTTATGGTCTGAACATAAAAAAAAAAATTAATAAATATACATTTAATAATTGCAGTATCTCGGTAGACAGTGGTAATTCGTCTAGAAAGATATATACATACATATCTATACATTGCGGAAGGCCTTAACGCTCGAAGTGCAATCACTTTAACCACCAACTGCGGTATGTAGCAACGAAAAAAATATATATCAATTTGCTCCTCATGCAAGCTGAATCCCTCTTGGGTAATTGAAAATACAAATAAAAGCAGCTATTTATGCAAATAAATAGCAATTTTAGTACTACAACTAAACCACATAAATACCCCTCGCTATAACCACAAATTCAACGCTTAACAGCAGCTTAGTGTCCACTCCGTCACTCCGTGGAATAGAGTATTAAACGACAGCCAACAGAAGCAGTAGCAGTCAGTGGTGGTAAAGCATTCTTTAAGACCTTCCAGCAGCAGTTGCAAATGAGTTTGTTTAATTTGACACAGCACTACTACGAATTTACATAGATTCTACAAACAAACAAAAAATAGATAAACGCGCAAGTAAATACTGAAAATATTTTTAAACAAACTTGAGAGGGATAATACTTTCTTTTAGTGCTAATTTATTTTGAGGGATAAGCATCAAGCGTTAAAATTCTGTTGGTTGCTCGAATGAACAAATTTCTTAAATGAAAGGCGCGCTTAAGCGTTTGGTAAGTGATGGATATTTTTTTGACAATTTTTTTTTTTGTTTTTTATTTTATAGCGGAAAGAGCATGGCTTTTTTATGACACACCAAATAGCGATTGTGCTGAATGGCGATTCCAGACGACTTTTTTCTTGTTTTCAATTGCGATCTTAAACATTGACCAGCGGACTTCAGTTTAACGACTATCTATTCATGTAGCGTTTGCCCGATTAACCAATAATAAAATCACTGATGCTCATTGAAATGAGATTTTTCTACTAATGATATTTTAATCCATGAATGTTCAAAAGATTTACGTGGCCTTTTAGTTACGATATCAGTAGCATTGCAGCCTGCACTAAACTAGTAAATGATTTTGCTATAATTTGGAAAATATATATATAGAGAACATTCAATTGAAAAAATTTGAAAGTATGAGTCTAAATGCTAAGAAGGCATGTGACTATAGGTAAATGTCGTCTATTTAGTTGAAAATGCGCTTGTATGATATTTGAGCTTATCTCAGGTCAGGCCGTCGTCGTTCAAAATATCGTGCTTGAACAGTAGTTTTAGGGTAAAGTAAAGCTGAGCTGGGCGCAAGCGCACCCAGGTGGATCACCACGCTCTATTTTAATGCGGTATCGCATGCCTTTGTCTTGGCAACAAATAATTTAGACTCATATATAGTATATAACCACCTTAAGGGTAACCATCGAGTCAACTAGAAATTATTTGAGTTGGCACGTGTTTGCCTTGAAATCAATTTTCATCACATTAGAATTGAATTGTCAACTGGTAGAAATTTCGCGTGCGACAAAATGTTTTTAGTATTAAAATTGATGCTCGAATCCAATGCAGACTTTTCTGGGCGAGCGCAGCGTTGGCAAACGTGCCTGACTCGGTGGCTAGGTGCAACATCAGCGAAATAGCCAACAAATAAGAGAAGCAGCAAAAAAAGCAATTACACATACCCATTTATTTGAATGTACACCATGTGTACTATATGTGTATGGAGGAATATACATATGTATATGTTAATATATATATTTAACCCTTCTGTGGCAAACTTCACACTACTGAACCAATTCGGATTTTGGAAACAAATTTCTGATATGCAGCTTTATCATGAGTTTCATTTTCCCCGAACTGGTTCACTTTTCACTACTATGGGCGGAATAAAAGTTTTCGGTGAAATTTTTTTCGGGCGCAACTCAGAATAAGGCAAATTATTTATGGCTCTATAGAGCTGAAACTTTACGAAGGCCTCATGGCAAAATTTAAGAATGAATTATTAAAAAAAAAATTAAATGTTTTATATTTCAAATATTAAATTGATTTAGTTTAAAGTACAAGCCAAAACAGACAATGGTACAGCTATGCCAAGGATATCAGTGGAAGGGGATACGGGAAAGGATTTCAAGGAAGGGTTAATATATAGATACATAAGCATGTCGGTAATGCAGGAGATGCACCCTCGCTATCCAAGAAGCAACAAAACACGCGCACACACATAAAACTTGAGGCATCTCGTTGCAATTTCACTGAAATTTGCATGGAATACAGCCAAAAATAATGAAGGCGAGCAAGAAATGTTCATTCATGCTGCATTTCAACGAAGGCAATGAGGAAATATTTGCCATAATTGTATGTTAGGTTGTTCATACATATGTACATAGATGGGGCGTTCCATACCAAAATGGACGGGGTTCACTCTTCTTATGTTTAATTTGTTTAAAATTTTTAGGGTTGATGGACAAATACGAATAATAATAGTCTAAGATCCGACAAAGGCACGACCTTCACCCATCTGTTTAATGGATGAAATTTTTTTTTATATAAAATTGAAAAAATCCTGGCCGGGATATTTTTAATTATTTTTTGCTTTCAAAGCTTTTACTAGCCTCGCCAACTGGTCGACGGGTCCACTTGTAGTTTTTACCGTTTCTCCTAATGTTTATGCTAAAGTTATTTTTTTTGTGAGAACATTTTCAACTCCCCATTGCTATTTTTTGTTGGTATCCTTTCCTTTTAACCCATCATTCCTTGATTTCCTATTCACTACTCGCCATTCGCCATTATTTTCGAATGCATACATATGTATTTGTACATATCTACAGTACATACTTATTGCTTCTGTTGTAGCCATCGCCATTGGGTTATTGTGCAATTACAATGGCAACAAAGTATGGAAATATTTGTTGGGCGCTGCCGACAATGCTTCACATTTGAAATGCAACAAAAGCGTGTGCAAGTATTCGTATTCACTCGTATGTACGATTATTTTCGACCA
This sequence comes from Rhagoletis zephyria, assembly GCF_001687245.7. Taxonomy (NCBI): domain Eukaryota; kingdom Metazoa; phylum Arthropoda; class Insecta; order Diptera; family Tephritidae; genus Rhagoletis; species Rhagoletis zephyria. The sequence goes on along the minus strand of NW_016159367.1, from coordinate 33,685 downwards.
GACAAATTTTGAATTGCCTCCTTCTGCTAAAAATTCGTCTGTCAATTTCTGGTTGCTTGTTTTTGGTCTCAAGGAATTTTATTTGATTATTATGTCTGCAACATTTTTTTTTTGAGCTGCGCTGTCAATTTTTTTGGCTTTTATTACTCAGTTGAGTGGCAAGTTTGTAATTGCTGCTATCAAGGAAAGCATGTGTTTGGTAAAAATTTGTTCCGGAAATATGTTGATGGCATCACTGGTGTTGGTAAATCATTTGGGGGCATTGTGAAACGAGGAAGAACAACAGAGAGTTATATGCCTCAAAATTAGAATAATACGTATACGCATGCTATGGATACCCGCCCTTATTAGGTATCGGATTTTCCAAACAAATTTTGTAAATACATCTGCCGGCAAAAAGTATTGGCACAGCTGCTTTTTTTACAGTATATGCAACAACTTTTATTGTAATATTTTTCCGACAATTTTTTATAAAAATATGGTTCATTCCACAACAAAAAACATAAAAATATAATTTCTAAACTTTGTGTAAAACTCGCGAAAATTCAGCAAATTTTCATGCAAATATTCAACTTTTTAATCAGATTTTTAGATTTTTTTTTTGAGTACGCAGATTTGCAGTCCAATCAATTTTTGTAATAAAGTAGAAGTTCTAAGTAGCTACTAATTGCCGTTGATTTTTGAAAATTTTTTTCACGCAGTCTCTTCCATACAAAAAATGTTTTTCCAAAATACTACTTTATATGGAAAAAAATGTAAAATATCTTCAGGAAAAAAATTCAAGACTATTTCTGCACTAACTCCAAACTTGCATTTTTTCATACTAGAATTTATGAGCTACAAAAAAAAATCTGATTAAAAAGTTGAAAATTTGCATGAATATTTATTGAATTTTCGCTAGATTTTTTAATTATTTTTTTTGTGTTTTTTGTTGTAGAATGAACTATATTTTTATAAAAAATTTGCGGAAAAATATTAAAATATAAATTGGTGCATATGATGGTAAATACTTTAAAAGGTAAATTCATTCTTTCAATTCGTCCCGTGACCTGCGGAATAGTAGCGCGCCCTGCTAGCCACTACACCACAACGGTTCATCAAGTTCTCAAACGACCTAATTATGATTGGGAGAAGGGTAAACAGTATAATTATAAAAATGATGAAATACATAAGTTGGAGATAATGAAATGTAGTTTTTCCTTGGTATTTACTGCATTCCTGTTATCATTTGAAGGTGGAAGTAATTTCTGATTTTCTGAGTTTACATAATTTTAAACTCTCATTTAGCTTGACTAAAGAGCAACTACTGTGTACAGTTAGAAACAGTTGGTATGTATGTATAAATGCGTAATTATGCTAGCACTTAAAATCATAAATTTTTATGAAAATTATTGCCTGCTTTTAAGGCTAATATTTCAAGGCCACAAATATTTGGCTACAGGTGAAAAGTTGTGAGTGTCGAAAAGTGCCAAGTTTGTCAAATCATCAACTGAATTACTGGATTCGAGCGAGAAAAACAAAGAAAATCTAATAAAATCACTTGCCAGCACGCACGTGCAAACACATCCTTTGTCGGTGCCGTCGAGGCCTGCCAATGATCTCCTATGCTTTGGTTGTTTGCCAACTTTGATCGTAAAGCAAAACATATCAAAGAACAATAGCCAAAAGGAAGTAAATATTAAAGTATGAAGGCACATTCCTTTGTTCATACATAGATGCTATCAAAATTTTTATAAGAATGGTGATACCAACTTACGTATGAAGTTCAGCACTTTTATGAAATATAAGAATGCAAGCGATAGATAGGAGCAATATTCCCTAGCTCACTTTTACATCATGTGCATACATACATACATACATACATACATGTGCAATTTCGACGTATTACAAGGGAAAATTTCACACCGAGTCACGTGCTCTTCTAATCGACAAACTTTGTTTATAACATTTATACGTACGAGCACATGTGAGCAACAATATACCAATACAAAAGTATGCACATACATATCCCCAGCATTCTAGCCCGCATTCACATCATACGCCCCTTGTGCTTACATAAATGATTATTTGGCAAAAATTATGAATGTTGATTTTTGGCTTACACAAATATTGAGCCAAATATGAAGTCCACAAAAGCACCAAATTGACTCTCATCGATGGAGTCGTCGTCAGCAGTAAATTATCGAATTTAATATTTCGAGTGTGCAAAAGGACAGCGCAAAATTCAAATAATGTCGAGCTTAATTTACCGAAAGCTTTGTTGCTTGTTACATTGATTTCATTTTGGCACGGCATCGCATTTATGGCAAGCCATACACGCGCACGTAGAAAATGTTGCTGGTCCTCAATTGTTGCCCTTACAATGTATTAGGGTTAGCAAAGGGTGTTCTTTGAACTTATCGAGTTATCGATATTTATTTATTAACTGATATTATTGGATTTATCGAATCGAATCGAAATTTTTGAATTTTTGAAAATATATCATGCTATCGAAACTTTGAGGTTATATGGGTTTATCGAGTTTTCACTGCTTATCTAATTTTATGGTATCACCAGAGTGTAACGAGTTATTAAAGTTTGTCTATAGCTTTCGAAAAATATGGAGCTATCAAAACTAACCGAGTTATCGAAATTTGTAGAAGTATCCAAAGTTGATCGATTTATCGATTTTTCAGTTATCGAAATTTATCGAGCTCTCGAAGCTGACAGCTATTGAAACTTATCGAAAATCGTCGAAATTAGTCGAGTTATCGAATTTTGTTGAGGTATCGGATTTTAAAGTTTTTTAAAATTGATAGACAAACTGGAATGTATGGGGTCAACTCCAAGTCCTGCCAAATGCCAAATGGACATCCTCCCTCCTATTTACCTCATTTAAACATTAATACAATGCTAAATGTCCTAACAAGTCTTTTCTATACATTTTGATTTAAAACTTTCATAAAAATAATTTTCGTCACCAAAATCGGCCAAATGAATGAATTATGCTTATTGGGTTATTGTATATTTCACAATAGCTAGCTAGCTCCTTGCTTGACTTTGAACTTTCGAAACTTTGAAATTGTGTGGGCAAATTCTGAAGCACTCGTGTGAGTGTGAGGATACTCACACACACTCAATTGAAGAGCTAAATGAGCAGCGAAAAATAAACATTTCGAAATTAATATAAATGGAACTTGTGGAGAGTCTGCATTGTGCTTGAAGAATAGATGTATGTACATATGTAGGAAAAAAAAGAACTGAAATTGATGATGGATGTATAGAAGAAATTCTAAAATTGATTACCAAGACATACTTTTTCAATTAAATATGCGAAACTTAATTTAAAACATTTGTGGATAATATAAGGTATGAGTAGTAAAATAAAAGTATCTAAAAGTGAGATAAATAAACGAATTGAAAAAGAAATCAAAGATGACAATAAACAATATTTTCTTTTTCAACTTAAAAAAAATAAGTAAACTTTCTGCTATGTGCAAAGAGAAGCATTCGGTTTAACTTTTTTTCATTTTCGGTAGCCAAAAAAAATCATAAAAAGGTCGCTTATAATTTACAGCCGCTTTCTTCTTTTTGCTCTCTGTCTCCGTGTCATTTGTGATTGAATTTTGCTTTGCACCACACAAAGTTGCCGTCTTCCATTCAAAATGTATGGCATGCAGTTTAATTGTTATTTACACTTGAAAAATTTTTCGTCTGCCGAAATGACTTGTGGGTATCAGAATGTACAATTTTTTTTGAGCGCATTGTGTATATAATTAAGAAAAAATGCAGAATTTGAAAGTAAAGCGGCCAATTATACAAATTAGTGGACGTTTCACGGGACGGATTTTCAGGTCAGTGAATAGTTTAATTGCTGCTCAGTTGTCGGTGTAAGGCAAATGAAGTGAAGTGAAAGGATTTAGACTAAAACTTTGTAAGGAGATGGAAATACATAAATTAGAGTGGACAGAAAATGGGAGGAAGGAATAATAGATAGAACTGTGAGTTGATTTAAAAGAAAATTTGAATTTAATTTATTATATAATTAAATGCTTTATCGAACAAATTTCAAGGGCTTCCAACTCGGTTAAGCCATCTCCTGCAGAGATCGGTGAAAATGCAGCACCGTTTTGGAGTTACAGTTTTAATTGAAGACTGCCTCACATGGTAAATTATAACATCTTTACCAACTTTTTCATTTCTGAGCAGATTTGTAGATCCCATAATAGCCAAAGCCTAAGCCTGGAAGACATCACGGCATACCGCGATTAAGTATTGCTTATAAACACCACCAGAGATCTATTTTATGGTATTTTATGAATGAGATCGCAAGAATATAGTCCTTTCAAAAAAATGACTCCTCCTTAATAGTACTTATAGCACCGCAAGAAATTGTGTGGCAAATCTGTTAGAAATTCTTCCCATCTTCCTCGATAGTTTCGAGAGCCCAATTTGAATCGTCACATCAAAGGTTAACATTTTCTTTCATCTTGGCTGTTGTTATGTGCTACGAAGAGCTTTTCGGCCTTTCTTGCTTGGCTTTCTCTCCGGCCTACGGTTGACATGCTGCTTTTTTTCGCTCATTGTGCTGAATACGCGTACAAAATCTAAATCTGAATCTTTCATATACGTCTACTGGTTAAGCTCTTCGCCGTATTTCTTGCAGGCCCATCTAAGAGATCCTGTAAATACCAGTGCAGAGGTTTGGCCGCTGTAACACGCAGAAGAGAATCAAGTCCTCCCCATCACCCTTCGGTGGTAATAGTCACACTTCCCTGCCATGTTATGTGACAAGACAGAGAAATGATTTGAAATTACCTAATTACAAAACAGAGTCTGAGAAAAATCAATATCAAAAACTGTGATAATAACTTATTCAAAAAAAGGTTGTATAACTACACGAAATCATTGGAGATAAGATAAATGTTAAGGTTTTTGTGGATTTGTGGTACATATTTCAATATTTCAATATTTCTACCTCAAATTTTGTACATATTGTTAATTTTGTAATACTATGTAATGCAATTTTTAAGTGTTTCCTTTCTTTGTTGAACTAGGCTCTAAGAAGTCGTAATAAATAAATAAATAAATATCTCGGACCGAAAATTTCTATTGTTTGTCTCCACGCATCAATATTTGAGCTGAAAACACCCATAAGAGAAGATTGACCAAACAACAGCCTTTCGGAGATATCAGTAAGTCATGTTGTCACCCATGACCTCTTTACGGTGCGCTGCTCTTTATATTATTAGTTTAATATAAGTCTGGGTTTATTCTAAAGCATTAACCACTCACTTTAGAAAAATATTTATTCATTTAAACCTAAATGCCGTTGTATTCTTGGCTAACCTCTTAGCAAGCAATGAACTGTAAACAAATTTCCAATACAGCGATTGTTTGTTTGCATCCCCACCTCCCTTGCGTAATAGCTACGGTGACCATATTAACCAACGTAAAATAAAGGACTTTTTTCAAAATGATATGGGGATACATACATATAAATTGTATGATAAAAATACCTTACCCATATCGTAACTTAAATCAAATATTTACCAGTTAATTATATTATTTAATTGTACAAGCTACCCTGCTGTAATCTTTTTCAAGGACTTCGCCATCCTTTGCTACCAAAATGCGTTTACAATAATTCATACTGCATGACGAAGCCAGCACAGACTGGTTAAAAATTGGAATGTACATAATGCACCAAAGCCTTAATTTTTCAACAATTTTTACTAAAACCAAAAAAATATTTATTTTGGTGAACATTTTTTTATAACATTTCAAATTTTTTTGTGTGTATTTTTTTTTTGTTATGGGAGAACCATACAATTGTTTCAACTAGTTTTTTTTTATGTAACATTTATTAACTGGAACCAGAGAATAGATATATTTTCTTTACATTTATTTTTTGCACTAAAAAATGTAATATAATCAAGTAAAAGTTCAGAAATCAGGCTCAACTGGTCTCTTGCAAATATAGTAAGCTTTCATAAAAAAAAAATAAAAATTAATCAAATTGAGTGCAAAATGAAGGCTCCAGTGAATTACGAACACTAAATGCCAGTTTTGAACCACGGTGCAGTAGGGGATTTATTGTTCTCTTTCAGTGGAACGGGAAACTCAGCGTGCAACACGATCCTGGGCACAACTTTCCGTGTGCTTTATAGATTATACAAAGATTACGGATTAAATCAAAACCCTTAAGTGGGGTCAGAGCCAAACTGATGAAGGCTTTCATTATATTTTATAAGGGACATTTTTATTTTTTCATATTCTGCATTTAAAAATTTACCTCTGAAAAATGCAGAGCTGATTTAAAGGACAGTTTAAGAAATAAAGGACAAAAGGCGTCCTTTATTTTGAAAAAAAATTATAAAGGGCAAGGGGTTAAAATAAAGGACTATCCTTAAAATAAAGGACGGATGGTCACCGTAGTAATAGCGCATTCACTCGCCTCATTACAGGTCCGTTGCGATACTTGTCGGCAACGTTACTTTGGTAAAAAATGTGAAAGTAAATAAATAAGTGACGCTGATAAAATTCCGCCAGATAAAAGGGCGACCACTCAATGATGACGTAGGCTGACATTAATTACCACAACTGCAAACACAATGTTACGCATGCTTAAGCCCCAACTTCTACGAGAATGCGGCGATTACAGCGAGACACCTTGGCACTTGAATGCACGGCGTTCCGTGGCGTACATTTCAACGCCTCGACACAACGCAACCGCCGTGGGCGCGCTAACTACGCGTGGCGAAGCGTCTCGCTGCGTTTACTCTCGTTATGACTAATTTTATTATGAGTGCCACCTTTCAATCTCAACATTTCACCGATCCCATTTATTGTTAGCTCTACGCTTGTGAGGTAACCACACAAAACACATCCATACATAAATATTTAAAATTTTTCTTTTCGCTTGCCTCAAACGTACGTCAACAACAGCGCCCTACGAACATTTTCTTTAGTATATTTTATGGCTACATTGAATTATCGTCCATTAGGCGCTTCACCGCTGTATAAGTGTTCGCCTACATTTTGAAGCTTAATTTTTGCATAATTTTAGGCATTTTGACACGCTTGCTGACTTTTGGCCGTCACGATTTATTTCAGCGCTAATTTGAATGAATTACCCAGGTGTACAACATAATGATGGCTCGTGTTTTGTTTTCTTCATTTTTCCCGTACGCACTTTTACTTCTTCCCTTTTGTTTTTCATGTTTTTGCCCCTGCCCTTTACTAAATATTTACCTGGAATGCACTTGTACGATTCTCGCTGGCTGTTGTTTTATGAGCATAATTAAGTGAGGGCAATAACAATAAAAGGGACTAAGTTCCCTCCCTCGTCCATTGTTTTAATATTCAATTGCTTATATACCTAACGAAATGTAGATACTGTGTGGGGTTGCTCTAACGCCCTGCTCATTCAACCCTCTGACGTCGGTGGCGTTTTTCCTGCCGTGCACAATTTAAAGCTGTATACGTACGTCTACACTATCTGCTGGATGCGTGTCTTCAATCCATCACAACAGTTTCGATTGAAATTCTCCTTTTTTCGGCCTGGAAATGCCCATGTAGCTTTAAGGGCATTTTTGTGCATAAAAATAATATTGTACTCTCCGCCAAGTTCGATCGGCTTTAGTCCCTTATCGAATATTGCAAAGTGCAGGCAGAATTTTCCGACAATTTAACCAAAGATCTCTTCCCTACTCGACCTGGCATTGAAATCTACAAACACAAGTTTTATATTATCACGCAGCGCCTGTATGTAAGCTACCAATTGCTTAATTTCGCTATACTGAACTTCGCTGTGAGTTTTCAAATACTGTCGGGGGCACCTATGAAAACCCTACTGCAAAAAGGTAAACAAAACATTGCTTCAATAAAAAATAACTCGGTATATAATTTATTTTAAAAAAAACTAGTGCCGGTTAATGTCCTGGTCTTGACCATATTCGCTGTCATCACCAGTTTTCCTGGGTGGTAAAATATCCGGATTCCCAGGTACCAGTGGGGCTTTTCTGTGACGAGTTAGCGACAACTTTCGGATCGTTCGGATCTTAAGTTTTTAAGTAAATTACCGCCATAGTTCGGGATAATTTTTTGTCTAAATAACCACAGAAACCTATTATTGCGGACTTCACTTTTAGAGTTGAGACTTTTTTGCGTTTGTATGTAGGTATGAATGAAAGAACTTTAGCAAATCGAGTGCATTCAAATATATCTGTGATTATTAGTGACATTTTCATTGTAATTTCTTAAGCGGTAGAAAAATTTGTGTAAACACTTTCATTAGATTTTCGATATTGGATGGAATTTAACTTAGCACGTCAATTTTCCATGAATTAAAAAAAAATCAGAATTATGGAGCTAATTCTAGATGAAAGCAAAACAATTGCACACTCATATATAAATGCATAGATTTCATATCAAACTAATGCATTTTATATATAAAAGTACATTGGTTTTGATAATTGTAGTCGTAAACTGTATCATTACAATCAAAATGTCTTCGTATACATGTCGTATACATAGGAAACATGTCAAATTGAACATGCAGCAGCAACATCTATACACAAATACGGAAATGTTTAAACGAGGGTTGGGACCGTAATTTTCCACCAATTGTGAAACCATAAAAACTCTGCTAATCTACGGAAAAATGCCTTTCCAATGGTGTTCGGTAGAATCGCTTAACGAAGGCGAAAAAATTTATGTTATCGTATTAATATATAGATACCCTCAATATACCCTTTTTTTAAAAAATTTATTTTCATCACGAGTGGTGATTGGAATAGTTTTTTTATAAGACTTTGTGCTAGAATTACAAAAGTCTTTCAAACTATCTTGCCATCTGCCTCTCATTTGTCCTGCGAAAGACTTTTTACTATCTTAGCCAGAATTGCTCTGTACGTTTTCGCGACATACTTTAGTGGGTAAACGGATCGACAAGTATACGAAAATGGAAACTTTAAAGGGACATAAATCGGGATTTCCCCCACGTACCTTTCCGTTTTCGGATTTTTTTTCTGTTACACACAGTCTAAGCAGTTTGATGATTTAATTACGTAAATAAAATGCAATTATAATTTGTAGCTCTTGCAGAATATATTTCTTTCATGTACAAACATATGTATGCATAGATAAATATTACTACACAAATACTTAAACTTTAGCCACTTTCGACCTTAACTGAACTGTTGCTGATTACTTTGATGAATGCTATGGTACCCAACTTGTTAAAATAATTTTTCCAATTAACCGCATCCATCAATGCCAGCAGTTTCCAAGAGACGTGGTCAAGTTTACATGCACATGTGCATGAATACAAAATGCAGACGAATACTTTTGAAACTCATATGTATGTATGTACATATGTGTATAGATATACCATGTATTCAATGCTGAGTAGATAGCTAAAGTGGTAATAGCTCAGGTGCGCTTTAGCAGATATCATTGCATTAACGCTTAGTTGCATTCACCTAGGTTCGTAGAAATATGTGTGACAACATCTCACACGCGGACATACACCACCACAACTGCTACCATTATTGCTGTTCCATCAAGTTTGAGCGATTCCACTAAAGTGTGGCATTCCTGCACAATGACCAATCGTACCCTCACACAATAACACTTTACTCACACACATGCATGCGCATCTATTAACTTTTTCACATACGTAAAAACATAGCTGCACTTTGCAAAATTCCCAAATCGCTTGTTATACCAACAATTCTAATTGCTCTTTTGTGTAAGCTTGTTATTCTGTCCCATTCTTCGTATTCTCCATGTACCGATTGCTCTTTTTCATTACTCACCCAGATACATATGTATGTATGTGTCATGTTGTGGCATATACTCTTACATCTCGGACAATAGCACCGTTATGTCCTGTGAATCCTTTGTAATGCTGCATAATTCCACTTGACTAAACCCGATTTCAGTTATTTGTTTGCATAGCAATATTTGACCGATGACATTGCCGAGATTTGAGTGACCAGCACAATTTTCTGCAAAGAAGTGGGTGCACGAAAATATGTAGTTAAGAAATTAAAGATGCTTTGAGTGAGTTACCCGGGGGTGCCCGTGTTGTAATTTTCTTCTAAATTTTTTTTTCGAATTCAACATTTTCTGGCCCAAAAAGAAAATAATAAAATATTTTAAATGCATTTCTCCATGTATAATCAATCAAATCGTGAGGATCCCGAAAGATTAAAAAAAATATTTTCAAGAAAAAACTTATTTGATACAGTATACGTCGATGGGTACCCGGATACCCGGTTGGGCACACAAGGGCTAAGATGGCCGAACGAATATAGCCGTATATCCCAGGCCATTCAATGGACACGGTTGCACGTAACACCCTGGAGGGAAAAGGAGTGTGATAAATTAGGTTTGTGGGAAAAACGCAACACCATTTGCAACCCTTACTTAAGATCAGCTCTTAAACCTAATTCCAACGGGAAGGAGACCAACATGATTATTTTACTCTGCAAGCTTTTGATGCAAGCATTATTTATGCGCTTCCACCTGTGTGTCACGGCGTATGAGTGAGATTCTCATTTTTGATCTTTTATATATTTACACATACATACATATGTACATATGTATATGAATGTCTCATGGTTTACCAATTGCAGAACATGAATATTAAACATAATTGCTATTTTATCTCATTTGTAAATAGTATTACCTTGTGGCCAGCTACTAAAGCAATCAATTATGTTGAGCTTAAATGTACAGTTGACGTATACTTACGTAGCTATATATGTATGTAGATGCATATCGTCGTTTAAAGTACAAAACCGCGTATCAAGAAAATGCAAAACCTCGTATGTGAGGTTGCCAAAACTTTGCAGGAGGCGGTAAACTTTGTCTGATTTCGAAACTTTTCCCTCGCTTATCCCCAATTATCGCTTCTTCTTATGCCTAAGTATCGATATTTTATTATGAATGGATGAGGGCTTGACGCCAGGAGCTTCCGGAGAGCAAGCATCTTGTTTGGCACAAATATCAGTTACGAGGTTTTGTACTTTAAACGACGATATACATATGTGTAAGTATATGGATGCAGACACGTACGTTACTTGTTTGTATGAAAAATGTGAAAAAAATGAGTTTACATTGCGTTAATGACCATTTAACAAGATTTATCGCAATTTAAATACCGAACACATTAATTGTGTAATGAAATTTAATTGAAAATAAATATGCAACAGATTGGCAAGCATATTTAAAGCAGTTGTGGGTATAAGTTAGGGTGGTCGTTAAAAGCATTGAAGACATTCTCTCTATTGAAACATATTGCCACATATTTACCACAAAATCTGGTTGAACAACATACAAATTTATTTAAAGTCTGGCAAACCGGGACGTACGAAATTTTCTATGTAGTACCGTTGAGTTACACATATGTAATATGGAATGACTTCTATAAACCCCATTAAATTATTAAAGTTCCCACAAAGATCTGTAGACGGTTTAGACTGAAATTTATATTGGTTTTTAATTAAAGCGCTGCATAAATACATCTGCAAAGTTTTAAAAAAGTTGCTCATATTAGCTAAACTTCCTTTCGCTTACTCACAGGTCCAAAATAGCGCTTAAAGCATACTGAAAATAATACAGAAAATGGTACAATCAAATATTTTTTCGTTAGAATAGCAAGTCAGTGGCGGATTTTCCCAAAAGCCCAATAAGCTCGGCCCTAGAGCGGCCAAAATACACTGATAGTAACAAGACACGCACGACTCAAACTAGATACGTGTAAACTTAATAGAGCAACACTTTACGCTTAAAAGTGATATGGTTAAAATAAGCCAGGTCCTGAAAAGCTTTACAATACATTTTATTTTATTACTAACCTAACAAAGTTAAAAAAATTAGAGCAAAAGTGCCAGCTTTAATAGAGCTGCCACTTGTATAAAAAGTTTAAATAAATTAAATGAATGAGTTTAAGAAATCTCGGAAGATCCAAAAAATAAGAACGAAATTTGAAAAATCCACATTCATTTAAAAAAGCAGGAGGAGATTTCAATTTTCAAAAAGACCTAAAATTTTAGAAAAGTGTCAAAATTCTCAACAATAAAAAACTTTAGAACTCACAGTTTTACTAATTACACAGGTCAACAACGTTTTGTTCTAGGAAAGTGTAGGGTCATTTTCGAAGTAATTTTTTGCGTAGAATCCGAATCCGGGGTTTAAATTGCTCTATCACGTCAGGACTTTGAGATATCCTAACCTAAAAGTGCAAAAAACGCTGTTTATGGCCATTTTTGAGGTTATGTAGCTACGAAGATTTTGCTCATCATAAGAAAGTAGACATGGTGTTTTAAAGTATAAGTCTTCCTCTTTTAAATGCCGTTGAGTTTGCTTAAATATCTTTATTTTTCACTGAGATATCTGTGTGAAAAATTAAGATATTTGAGCAAACTCAACGGCATTTAAAAGAGGAAGACTTATACTTTAAAACACCATGTCTACTTTCTTATGATGAGCAAAATCTTCGTAGCTACATAACCTCAAAAATGGCCATAAACAGCGTTTTTTGCACTTTTAGGTTAGGATATCTCAAAGTCCTGACGTGATAGAGCAATTTAAACCCCGGATTCGGATTCTACGCAAAAAATTACTTCGGAAATGACACTACACTTTTATAGAACATTCCGAACCCATTTTTTTGCAGACCTGTGTTATTTGACCGAGCTTCACTGGCAAATTATGGTGTGCATCTTGATGTTATAACTTCAAACTGTGTTGCCTACAGTTAAATTTTGTAAATAATTAGTAGTAAACGATATTCACTGAAATCTTACCGTAATTGAAATTTTATGTGCGAACGCATTTTGTGCATTTAGCAGAAAAAGTTTAACCCCAATGCAATCAGAGCGCGTGCTGGGCATTTAAATTGCATGAAAAGCAAACTTTTGCAATGCGACTGAGTTGAAATAGATACTTATGTAAATATGTGTTATTTTTTTTTGTTGGTGCATTGCTCAGAGTTTCTGAGTGCATTTTGGTAGCAAAACTGTTGGTGAAAGTGAACGCAATGCGCAACGAACTTGAAGAAGTTAGCAATAATACTTAAAACGAGACAAGTAATTGAACTAAATGGTAAGTTGGCGTACTCTCAGGCACATTAAGGTGCAAACGTAGATAACCTTGATTAGTCTTGCACACATCTTCAAGTCAGCGACGGAACCAGAGAGAACTTTACCTGCCCACCCGAAAAATACAAAAAATAATCTAGATGTATCGCACTGCTTTCTGATTCTAAGCTCCGCAAGTTTCTTATAAGGTGGCCAGGGGGAAAGAGCTCTTACATCTTTCCCAAGGACTTTAGACCATTCGGCAATGAGTAAAAAAATACTAGTTTAAGTTGAATCCCAAAGAAATTCTTGTAATATTAAAATAACGTTAAATATTTTACTTAATTATATTGCTACTAACTTTCACAGGCAGCTTCAAAATGTGAATAATAAAATAGTGTAATATCGACATACATCAACTAATTTTTCTGAATTTGCAACCAATATACTTAAAATAGTGTACAATGATTTCATATAAAAATGTTCAAAGATAAAGTAGTACATAAGCAGTTGCTTTCAGAAAAAGGGACTCTCAAATGGCATTTCTAAGTAAACATGGTACACATTTTTTTGTGAGTTAACAGCTAAGGAATCAATAAAACGTGTGGTGTATTTAAAATATGAATATTTCGAATAAGAAGCGCACAATTAATATTTACATTTGGTTGATTGGTTTACAAAAACTTCTAATTCGTTTTTCTCAAAACTATACTCTTCATGTTACACTACTTCATTATACCAGCGACAATATGTGCATAAGGAATATTGTGTAAAAACCGTATACGCCAATATTTAATCACTTTTAAATAATACGGCTTTTAATTTAAGGCGTGCGAGTAAACTTGTTAGATGACTTGGTATGGTGCTACGGGGCGTATACGTTACATACGCAACCACGGGTATATGAGCAGGAGTGATAATTTTTATTTTTTTTAGTAAATCTTTTTTAAGTTTTCATTTAAATGCGATGCAATCTTGTTCTTTATAGAAGAATATGCATTTCATAAGATAGGTGAACTACCATTTTCGACCAAAAACACGATTTGCTCCTATACATATGCAGATATGTTTATTGGTTATTAGACAAACTAGATATTAAACGTAAGTTTCACTTCTCCAGTGTGATCCAGGGGGCACTTACTTTTTTTTTGAAATATATATGTGCACACAAGTATAACAGTTACCTTAATCGTGTTTTATTCACATGTTTAAATGATACTCCCTACAAATTGAGCATATTTTACGCAGCCGGAAAACCCGTAGATGCTAAGAGTAAAGCAACTGCAAGGCCGTAAAAAGAAGTAAAAAGTTTTTAATTGTATTTTATTTTTTATATTATTTTGGCCTGTATTTGCTCAAATACTTAAATTAAAAGATAAAGAAATGCATGTAAAGAAATCAATTTCGAAGTGAATTGAAAAAGTGGCATTCCGTCACTCAGCTACAAAAAACCGATTTGCTTTCGCAAGCTGTCTGAGGAAAACCCAAAAAAGTTAATTTACTTTCCAATAAAATATTCATAATCTCAACCGTAAAGCAACCAAAGGCTGCGGATTTACGAGGAATTGAATTCGCAAAGAATTTGCAACAGCACGTAAAGAAAAATCAGCTCATGCAACATAATTGTATATACAATGTAGTAGCTTATTACACACGTAAATAGGGCATTAATTTTTTATTTGCAGCCGCTGAATTTCCTACTCAGTTACTCCCAGTACTCAGTTAGCCTTTGCAATGCTCAGCCTAACAAAACGACTTCTGCACCTTCTTCTTCAGCGCATTCTTATCGCTGCTGTTGTAGCTACTGATTGCACCATCGACCTCCACAGCGCCACAATGGCATACAAATCGGAAATTAATCTCTACTCAACGGCGCAGTGCAAACTTCCTTGTGCCTACTATTCCCAATACTATCAACACAGATCCCGCCGTTCGCGCAAGCAAAAATTCTCACACTTATTTTTAACACTCTTTGCTATGACAATTCTGTTTTTTTAAGTCTGTTTTGCTTTTCCATTTCCATTTTTTGCGGAAATCTGCGTTGTTGGCTTGCCATTGGCTAAGCTGTTCGGAGAATTTGCTGGCGAAGTTCCTTCACATCAGCTGAAATTGGAAACATTTCTCAAGGTCAGTGATTTTATTTATGGATTTTGTTGTTGAAAGTTAAGTAACAGGGCGTACAAGTTGATGTGGTTTGCACAACAAACATTTAATTAGTGAGTACCCAGTGTAATATTTCTGAAATCAATACACGAAATATAATGGTAATTGTTTGTAACTTATTAAAAAAAAAAAGAATATATTTAGCAGTGACCGTAACAGTTACAACTTTTATTAAAAAAAATCGCTGTTTAACAATTATTTTTTTACTTTTATTTAATTACTCTTTAAATAACCGTTATTTCTGACTTTTATTTTATAAATCGAAAATAACGGTTATTTTTGATTTGTATTTAAATAGTCTACAATAACAGTTATTTATTATTTATTTTTTTTATTTAAAAAATTCATAAATAAAAATCAGTCAGTGACCTTTATTTTATAAATCATACCTATAAGTCGTAGTTAACTTTTGTTTCCCAACACCTTCTTAACTGCGAAAAATATTAATGTCTTTTATAGGAGTGATTTAAAAAATAAAAGTCGGTGACTGATTTATATTGATGATTTTTAAAAGTAAAATTCACTGACAGATTTTTATCGATGACTTAAATAAACAAAAGTCTTCAATAACTGTTATCTAAGATATAAAATATAAAAATCAAAAATAATTGTTATTTTCAAATTTCAGTCACGGTGAAAAAATAAATAATAAATAAAATCGATTGGTATGCATCTCTTAGTTGCCGAACATTTCCTTCATAGTGCATTTTTCCATGACAGTTTTCATTAATAACATTTTTCTTTAGTACAAATTAAATGTATGAATCTGTACTTACCTATTTTATTCACTTTAGAAAAATTATTATTTTTTTTTGCCATATCAATTGCATATGTACATCTCAGCCTTTAATGTGCTGCAGTAATCAGGGAGAATGTAGGCTTTTCTTGAATACAGTTTCTGAGAGAATATGAAAGAATTGAAATATTAAGGCCGCAGTCTTTTTTATGTCGAAAAATAAATTTTTTAATTGCAAATACAAACATTATTGGACTTCATCGAATGGGCAAAATTTGGTCAAATTTGTCGGGCAAAAAAATTGTATTTAAACCACAAAGAAAAATCTAATTGTCAAATTTTAAAGATGGAAATATGTAGAGTATTCGAAATATCTTGTAAGTTTTATTCTCTAATAGATGTGGTGTTTAAATAAAAGGAACACACAAATTTTCTCATTGACCTTCACAAATCATTTCTTGTCTTTCTTTTCGCCGGTCATGTAGACACCTAGACGTCAATTTTAAGTGCGACCGCATGTCTAATTGGATTATAAGAAATACTGCATTGTGGCCAAAGAAGTTCTTTCATATATACATATCCAATAAGGAAAAATGTACCAGTACAAGAAAATACATGCCAACTTAAAAGGCAAACCAAAAAAAAAAAATACTCGCTCGCAAAAAGATTTTAGCAGCTGTTGTCAATGGCAATAATGTCCTTGTTAGTGCTGCAGCAGCAAATTTGACAAAACTCTGCAGCACTTTGTAAACATTTTTTTTTTGTCCAAATCTTTTTTTGGCAAAAGATGTGCAATAAGTTAGTCGCCAGAACAATAAAAGGGCATCGGCAATGAGACCACGCACAAGACATGTCGACAATGAGTTTGCTTTGGGTGTTTTTTTTTCTTCTGGCGTTGACATTGGCATTGACACTTTCAATGAAGACCAGTACTGAAGGCAAAAAAGAAGACCAAAAAGGCTAAGCGAATGATAAACTTAAAGTTAAAGATCAAAAAGTCACAAAAAGTTCTAGGCGAAGGCCACTATTATTGCAAATAAGTAAAGATCAAAAATGCTTGAATTTAAAAATATTGAAACAATAAAGTCATTTGTTTAGATTTACGGTGCCTATTTAAGCGAAAAGCACTCAGCAATAGCAAAACCTTTCACCAAAAATTTTTGCTGTTGTTGTCTGTCTTTTCCCCTTCAATAATGCTTTCAAAGGCAGTGTTTATATTTTGCGTACATTAACATGTCATTATTTACTTTAATCGCATGCAATTTGTGTACGACACGTTACTCATACGCCATGTAGACTGCCTACGCAATGCTGAGTATGATACAGTTAGTTAACAAACCACTTATGATGCTGACAATTTTGGCTTAAAAATAAACTCATGTCATTTATAATTCTAAAACTGCCACCACGGCATGCGTAAGTTGGCTATGGTTTTAACTTAATTTGTTGTTTTTGCTTTATAATTTCCTTTATACGTACTTCATGGAATTTTAACAATTGAATTTCCGGGTTTTAAAATGATATGCAAATTGCCGAAATAAAATAACAAAGTTTTCTCACCGCAAACGTGACTTTTCTACATGTAAAACAACAACAGGAAGCAGGTGTATAACTTTAAAAGAACAGTACTTATGAATATACGAATGTATGGGTGTGTACATATACATAAATTATTTGTTGCTTGACTGCTTATTCGTTGCTGTGTCAAACTGAACTCGACATGCTTTGACTTCTTCTCTCCCCCTTTAAAATTCTGATGACTATGTCAGGCTCTGTAAAGATGTCCTTGTTTTGACGCAACTGCATCAAACTTAAATTTTCAGCCGTGTGTTAAAGGTCAATGTAGGTTGGATACTATGTTCGCTTTAGTGTCTGATAATGTGGCTTGACGAAAATTATGGTCTTACACATTTAATCAAATACTTTGAGTCAAATATTGTTTAGTAGAGTTACCTCACTTAAATTATTTCTTCAAATACAATTATATACATGGATTAATAAAGTTTTGGTTTAGTTTTAAAGGCGTACGCGTAAAAAATTAGTTTGACAGATACAAACATATACATTATGTATAGATATACCATCATACAATTATTAAACAGGTAGTTTCACTTTAATTTTTTTTCGGTGCTGCAAACCGGTTTCGAACCGAAGCATTTTTATTTTGAAATGCCAAAACCGAACTGAAAACCACTCAGTTCAAAATTCTGAGTGTGTTGTTTTTGTCTACTCGACTAGACTCACGACTTGTCCTAACCTTAAATTTATTAAAATTTTTCCAATTTCGCCTTGCTTGCGTGGATTTTAAATATTTTTTTTTTTGATTTTGTTGTTGAGGATATTACGCATTTTTTCATACAAAACATTTGGCGAAGATACATGAAAAAAATTACCAAAAACCAACCAAAACTTTTCTAGAAATTCTTATCAAAATATTTGCAGTTTAGATGAAGCCTTCAAGAATTTTCATAATTTTCTAAATTAGAAAGTTTATTTTCTAACAGCGGTCGCCCCTGGGTAGGCAATGACGAACCTCAGAACGTGTTTCTTCCAAGAAAAGGCTTCTCTCGGCCGAGGCGGCATAAAACAGCAGGTCCCTCCATTTAATTGTATTTTAGTTTTCTTAACTTTTTTTCCTTTAGTTTCTTGATTTCCAACAATAGAAATTTTTTTTACAAGGAGTTGGTAGCACGAAAATACGAAACGCAAATGGCTAATATGGTATCTGAAAAGAGAAAGTGAAACTACATCTAAAAATGATTGTATCATGGCATATACATACATATGTATTTAAAAATGTTCAAAATGAAAAGAGAAGTCGAATAAAAGAAGAAATGGTAAATAAAAATTGATTGTAGGGTTTTGGTTGAAATTCTGCTCTACAACACTACAGATGTACAGCTAGCGACGCCATTTGGATTGACCGAATTAATGCTGTTAAATATTCATTAGAAATTCACGTAACAAATCATTTGTACATTCAAATGCATAAATTTTTTCGCTGCGTCGTGCATGCGCATGAAAAGTACCAGAAACCTCACAAAATAACTTTTTCGAGACAAGAATTAGTTGTGAATGTTTTGATTTTAAAATTTAATCCGCCGCTCTTATTACAGAATTTAAGATATTTATATTGGAAAAGTTGGTGTAAAAAATACAGCTGAGGTGATGAGAAAAGTGAAAAAGTCCGCTGCGACATTCTATAAATCGGTTTTAAAAGTCATATTCCATTAGTCATAATCCATCTAACATTTGCTGATTGCTGCCAGTATATTTTTTTCTTACCACACAATTTTTGGAACATTAAAATTTTTGCACAAAAAACTAAATTTTTTTCAATAAATAAAATAAATTGCTTGTTTTGTACATGGCTAAAAAGTTTCTCTTATATTACAAAGAATATCCAACTGCATTAGTGCAACAACCAAAATCATTTCATAAGTTTCACACCACCTATTTAATCTTTTTTTTCACAAAACTAATGATGTGGTATTGTGCCAATTATTAATGGAAAAAACTGTACAAAACTGACGAAAATTTTTATTTATTTATTTATTGCAATTCTACGCCTGATTTAAATAATAGCTTAAAAATGCTATGCAACGGTTTACTCAACAAACAAAAAACCTTTTAGATATTTCCTCTCTGTATTTCGATTTCATAAAAATTTCAAATTGATCAAAAATTCAAAACAGCCAGCGAATGATTGATTGCTCGTAAATGCTAAAAACTCAACGCAACGGCGAAATAATTGAAAATAAATCCATTGCTTTACATAGAAACTCCCAACCCTTCCGTGACGGAGTGGCATCAGTGATAGTGCCAAATTCAATATTTATACATAAAAACCAAACGTTTACAAAATGTTTTTATGGTAGTGTGGATAATGGTTTAGCATACAAATACGTAAGCATCCCTGTAGGGAAAGTTCAACTATTGAAATAAATTTCTGAATTTGAAAGAGTAAAACTTCGGAGATTTTGTATCAGTTTGCTACTTAATCTTCCGTTAATAACGTGCTGTCACACAGATTAAGGCTCGCAAAAGCAGCGCACCAGAGCAGCAGTAGTTGAGATGATTCCACCTCATCGTCCTCCATGCAGCTGGTGCAGTAAGGGTTACACACGACATTCAGCCTTACGGCATGATTACCAATCACACAGTAACCAGTAAGCACTCCCACGAATAGTAAGAGACGCAACTTGCTTAGTCTCAAAAGCTCCCCAGACCGCCTCCGGTCCAACCGTGGCCAGAAGGATTTTGCCACCCTGCATTCCAAGGTATTCGCCCAGCTGTCGCTGAGCTGACTAAACGCCCATCTGTCCAGAAGCAGACCACACGTAGTCAGGGGAGCCTCCAGATCCACACTATCCGGAAGTAATTCCTCAAGTTTTCCATGTATTGCGAGCTCATGCCCGATGTTAGTATAGGTATATGTTTTTAGTGCGGCAGGTTAGTGCGGTGTTTGGAGCAAAGTTTGCTATTTCAAGCCGAACGTGAAGACTAATTTTTTATATACATATAGTCTGTATGTGCGGTTATCATATCAACACAAAAAATTTAAATTGAAAATTTAATTTATTGACTTACATATTTACTGCCTGACTTATTGGCTGGTTTGAAAATTCCTCAAATAGACCAAAAATTCTGCGGCAATAGACGACCAACGATACATTGCTCTCAAGGCTAGGTAATGTTAAAAAAAACATTGCCGTCCCTTTTGTGAATTTTATTTTATGCAAAAAAAAGACCACGCTCAGTGTTGACAAGAAATCGCGTGAAAATCAGTATCAGTGAAAATAAAAAAATTCCGCTTCGCCAATTCGATATCATTCACTTCCTGTTAATAAACAATGCCAAGTATGAAAACAGCTCTCGCACAAAATCTTTATGTGCAACATATGAGTCCTTTATTTTGAATGTTAGATAAGTCACTTCGTACTGCTTGTGCTTAAGTGACTGGTTACTTGTTCGGATATAGGTTATCCGTTGAACTTCATCAACAAAAAGGTAAAAGGTGTTGTCATTAGTTTATGACGATATAGCGATTTACGATAGATTTACGAATGCATTCGGTTACAAGTAGCCAGTCATTTAAGCAACAAGAGTTACCAAGTGACTTATGCCACTTTCAAAATAAACGCCTTATAGTGTTGTTGTTGTATGATGATAAATCACATCGAAAGTTGGGCATGTCATGTCAGATAGAGTACCGAAGATAAAAAGCGAAGCACTAGGAGGCGAGCAAGTGGTGTGGAAAAAGTCACTTGCAGTAAGTATGCGTGGCGCGTGTACGAGTAAGTAAGCAGCAATTTGGCATGTCTTGTCAATATGGCAGAGTTTTCATATCAAAAACACTCGAAGTAGCAGCATCACTCGCTTACAGTAATTGAACAAGCAAAAGCGACATGAGCGCGTTTTCTCTAGCATGCTGCGACTACAAGTCTTTCAGTCCTGAGTATATTGGTAATTCTATACAAACGTGAAAATATTTATGTATTATAAGTTCACAACAGCATGCAGTATAATGTATTGCAAACATGCGTATGTATGTCTTTTGTCTCACATAATTTTCGCTTACTCAATCTTTTGTAATGAACTCATTTGCGATGAAATTAATGAACTTGCGTTGGCGTGGGGGTGAGCAAAACAGATGGTTGAACAATTTTTATTTTCGTGAAGAGAGTGTCACAAGGCCTGCAGTTCAAAGTCATAAAGTGTAATGAAAATCAATACAAAGAATCCAATATATAAGAAATAATAAGTAGGCGTTAAAGAAACTAAGATAAAGAAACTCAATTCACAACTCCATGGAAAAAGCTTTCCTATCCTTGGCCCAAAGAAAACTTATGACTTAAAAGAAGCTCCAATATTTTTAATTGCATTCATGTGAAAATCCTTTTAAATTTTTGATTAATATTATTAGTTTGCAAATCGACGTAAACCACTTTTTAGTTAATTTAAATATTAGTAAGTTTTGCTTTATTTGGGCCATAGTTTCGTGAGTAAGTGAGTAGTGAGTAGTGATAAATCTACGTTTGTACGTTCTTAAACCTTAATCTCTTTAAATGAGCTCTTATTAAAAGCAATTACTACACGTCTGCCGCATAATTCCTTTAATTGCTATTTAATATTTTGCAGCAAATGTCCCTGAATTTGAGTGCATGCGCGAGTTGAAAAATATGTATATATGTAGAACTTAAGCACATTCAGCTCAAAATGCATGTCACTGCAGCAGCACAGCACCCCGTTGGGTTTTGGCATATTAATTATTAAATTCAATCAATGGCATATATTGCACGAGTCACACCGTTAACAATATTTCACCACACCACAGCAACATCGAGGTGTTGGTTAAATCATGATTTAATAATTCGCGAATGCCTGCGAAGCCAAGCCAAGTAGGAAGAAGTAGATACATGAAATTTGATATGGGAGAGCAAGTGAATGTGAAATATATTCACATTTAGTGAAGTAGATATATAAATTCAGCTGCATCACTAACCATACAAATAAAACAAAACGCTACTGTGTTTCCATTGAAATTATGAAACCTATTTATTAGACATGTATATTTTAAGAATTGCACCAAAATATTTCGAAACAGTGTAAAGATTTACGTGAGCTTGACCGATTTAAAAATACCTTAAAAAATTGAGTTTTTTTATGAATAAAACTACTTCCTTAAAGAATCTTTTGAAAAAAATCACCTCACCGTTTAAGCTTAAAAAATCTGCATAAAATTAAAAAAAATAATAATTTCAACGAAATCATAATATATTATAGATACAAACATTAGACTGGATCGAAAAAATTTTGTAAAATTCCACTTTTGTATTTGAAGCTTATGTTCAGAGGATTTCGCCACCACACAGAATTTTTTTTATCCTTCGAAAAACCGTCAAAACGGATTGGATTTTTTGTAAACAATATGTCTTTATTCCAGCCTTAAGTAGCTCTTTATTTCCTTCTTATGTCCTTTTGAGACCCGAAGTCATTTTCACATAGTTGGGTAAGGTACACAGGGTTGTATCCTTTTTGTTTCTTAAAAATGAAGTAGTTTAAAATTCTTAAAGCGAGTTAAGATGGTTTTGATGTTCGCGGCTCTCTAACTTTGCCAAAATGTGACCCAAGCGCTTTTTATCAGCACCAGTAAGTACAGGCTCGCTCACAACATGTACACATCGTTCAGTGTTTTTGTAAATGCATTATAAGAAAATTAATTTTTAGCTTGAAGATATTTACATGGAATATTTAAAATTTGGTTTTCTGAAAATTGTAACTCTACAAGTTTACTATCCGTGTCGAACTGAATACAAGAAGGTTCAATAATAAATTTGATACTTAAATACCGTAAATCAATTTAATTTATGTATTTGAGATTTGACTGATTCAAAATGTTACGCACTCATAGTCGGTAGAATCTTATAAATACGTATAGTTAATCAGCAATATCTCTTAAACGATATGTATATCTTGAAGCTTCTTAGGCACAAGGTTGCAGTGCACATGCACTAACGAATACTTGACACCTTGGCTCGGAGTCAAAAATAAAAAAAATTGGAAAGAAATTTGCTTTTTCGGTACTTGCAAACTTTTTTTCGCGACCCAGTCTAATGTTTACCCTTTTTCTGTATTTCCAAACTTAAAGCTTAAAGATTTGTAATTGCTTTTAGACCCAAAAATCAAATTCGTTTAGCCTTCGCGTATAGACAGCTTTTACAGCTTTGCAGCAGAAATACAAACCACGTTACGGCTTTTGCATAGAGGGACAGGAAAGTTAAAAGGTAAATAGGAAGCGTTGAGTGTGAGTCCCGTACTGCATAAAAAAGCTAAAATTTCAAAAAGTTCTGTGGGGAAAGTATTCATTTCGTAAATATTTGAAAGTAAAGTAAAAAATGTTGATTATTTAAAAAGGCTGGTAAGCTGTTGAAGCAGTGATGGTATAAAGGATATCAAAGCTGCTTTCCTGTTGACAGTTGTTTAAGTTGTAATGTAGGTATTCGCAAACAATAAAATGCGAAAGGTCAAGCGAATGATAACAAGGTATATATTTCTAAGTAACGAAAATTTTTTTGTGGTTCTTTTATTTATTTGAATTGTTTTTTTTTTTTTTTTTTTTTTGATAAGTATAAAGTTCTTTCTAAAACAAAAATCAATGAAACGATAGAAAGAGTAAGAAGAAGAGTAATAATTTAAGCTAGCCTAAATAGGTAAAAAATAAGCTGATATTTTAGTGTTACTTATACAATTTACCTACTTACATAAATAGTAGTTAAAAAAAACGAAAATTGAACTCACAAATTCCTACTCTAACATAAACATGAAATATTAATTAAATTGGCTTGAAACCCGCAAAGGGAGTAGGAGCAAAGTCATCTGCAAAATTAACATTTGCCAAGTAGTTGATTACCGAAAGTAATAACAATTTATAACAACAGAAGCCAAGCGAATCAACAAAACTTGACACACTTGACTGCCGCACACGCAAACGGTTGCAAGAAGTCAATATGTAAATTGCTACCACAATATGCCCTAGAGAGTCTCGTGTACCAACGAAGGTACATAGTTACTAGCAAAAGGGGTAAATGAAAACATCAAAGCAGCCAACAAAACAAAAGTGGTGTGGCCTTTGGAGGGAAAGACAGAAAGTTTGTAATTTCTATGCAGACCAACCGATTTTAATATTTGAGCTCGGTATGCAATTATTTGCGTAGGGGAGACAAGAAATTTAATTTCAAATCAGGAAAGGTAAGAGTAATTTTATGGTTGGAGCGCTACTTAGGAGGCGCTGAAATAATTGTGGTTTGCAGAAAAAGAGAATATGTAATGCAGTTTAAGTTAAAATATGGTATTCATTTTGTTAGTCAACGCGACATCCATCTACTGAACGAGACCCTGACCTGCCTTATGCATTTCGTTTTCTATTGTGCGCTGTTCTTCCTATATCTAAAGGCTTCTCAAGAATGATAGAATACAAGATTGCGCCGATCAGAGAGGATTTTTGAGAATAACTTTTGTGTGACGTCACACTGGTGCAATTGCGAGGGAGAAATGCCAAAACGTGAGCAAGAATGGAAGAAGAAGAAAAAATGTTGCAAGGAAAACGTAAACAAGTCGCACAAGTGTGACGTCATGCAAACAACGATTCTGTCAAA
Source organism: Rhagoletis zephyria (assembly GCF_001687245.7). Taxonomy (NCBI): domain Eukaryota; kingdom Metazoa; phylum Arthropoda; class Insecta; order Diptera; family Tephritidae; genus Rhagoletis; species Rhagoletis zephyria. The sequence goes on along the minus strand of NW_016159367.1, from coordinate 8,558 downwards.
TTCGTTAAGAGAGGAATAGCGGTCCGAGATCAGCGCAACCTTTGTATTCTCTCAATCGTGAAGGCTTCTGATATCGAAAGGCTCCCATAGGTTTTTTATTCCAATTTATAAATGGATTAAATGTTGAGCCGCCTAGGTAGGTGAACTAAACTGCAACTGGTGAGAGCAACGGATTCACAGCCGATTTCTTCTGACGCTTTTTCATCTATCTCACAGAAGCGACAGAGTTTCGTATTCGAAAGGTCCATTTTAGTTCGGTGATAGGAAACTAGCCGAAAAGATCTGGGAAGTGCTTCTTTCCAAAATAAAACTCCAAACGCCAAAACTCGTTGGCCAAGCCTGCAAGGCGGAGATCAGCTGAGGCTTGTCAGCAGCCAGTGGTCGATACATTTAGCGAGGCCATTAGAGTTTTAAAACTCTGCCTGTTTATAATGAATTCCGGAATCAGTTGCAGGATATTCGGCGCGCTCAACTGCTAGCGGTCTCTGGTTCAAAGTTTTTGTGGATTAAGAGACAGTACACAGTTGATCTTTGACTCAGCTGCCTCCAAGCTAACTAACCGAAATCAACATTAAGTCATACTCCACTTCAGACTTCGAAAAATTCAACTCCAGGGGAGAGGGGACTTTTCAAAGTGCGCAAGATCAAATTCAGTTCTTCTGCAGAGAATATTTAGGTGCTAAGCAACTTTAACTGCAGCATTTTCTTAGCCACAAGCAACAACTTGTTAATTTCGTATTAAAATAATGTTCGGATCACAAAAAGAAGCTACTTGTGTGTATATTATTTACACGAACTCTGAACATTAGAATTATATTTCTCTGTCCTAAAATCCAATTACAAAAACGCCTTTGTTACGCAGGAGATGATTTTTAATCTTCACTTCTTTGCAAACGCAACTTACGTATCTATAATAAGCTTGAAAATTACCACAAAAATAAATAAGAATATTTGCGCGCTCGAAATTCTATAAAAAAAAAAAATTGGAACTGAGCAAATAACAAAACTTTCGCACAAAGAGGTTCTTAAGCAGTCCGCCTAGTAATGAGAAAATAAGTACACAAAAGTAAACCAAACTAATTTTCTATTTACTCATTACCGCAAGGAAAGTGTTTACTAAACCTCAATAGTACTAAAAAACCAGCAACTCAATCACTTAGCTACGCAGCTCCTTAGTCATCCAAGCTAGTCATCCTGCTCCCACCAACCTTTCTGCCACCACACCACCCATCCTATAAATAGGAAAAAAAGAGACATCCAACGTTAAGTTTAATGGAAAATATTGGCAAAGCTGAAAAGCGAAAGTAATAAATGAATGTTTGAGATGTCAGTGCGTAAATGGCAAAACCGTTATATTGCTACAAAGTACAACACAGAGCACACAAACAAGTAGAACCACAAAACTAAGCGTGCACTGAAGTATCTTCCTCAGAGCCAAACCCTTTGGGAGTAGGCGGCATCGGCGTCGTTTGCCACTTTTCGATACATAAAAAATTAAAATGTTCCGCTTGTCTAGTTGCTTGTAGAAACTGTAATTACAAATGTACGAGCTTTTGCTAGGATGTTGCAATTAAACCCTTAACTTACCAAAACGTGTCTATGGGACACAAAATATTAAACTTTAGCAGTTTCAGCATAGCAGCTGTAAACTAAAATGTTTGCGGAAAATTTTGTTAAAAAAATTGAGTGATATTCAAATGAAGATTAGAGCCTAAGAAGTGTTTTTTTCTGGGTCATAGCAGCCTCTATATACAAATTCTAAAACAATTAAAATTAAGCTCAATTTTCTTTACTTTCAGCTACACTGTATTACGGTTTATATACATTTTTTGAGTAAGCCGGTACATTGTTTTTTTTATTTCCAAGTGCAGTCACGACAGTGATAGCAAACCTCCGGATAAACAGTTCGCTGATAAGATCCATCTATCATGGTTGCATTCATAATTTTTTTCTGTGCTAGGTTGAGGGTTAAGTCGGCAAAGGAAAATAAATTTGAAGATCGCAATTAAGTTTTGACTGGATGCCAGTCAACTTTCCTCGAATATTACATCGCAATAAAATATAAAAATATATAAAGTAACAGCACATTTTTGGTATAATTTTGGTAATAAAACATTTATGTACATATTTTTAGAGGCAATTACTTTGAGTGATCGTAGGCGAAATAAATTTGAAAAAAAAAATACAGCATTTTATTGACAAACAATCACGAGTAATGGATATTGCATTAATAATATTTGGTGCACGGATTTTCGGTTTAAATGAGACCATTTTCAAACTAAGCGAACCATTTTTCAAATTAAATGAAACCTTTTTCAGATTAAGCGAAATCTTTTTCAAATTAAGTGAAATAAACAGGAGAAGATCTAGTAAATCTTCCAAGAATATGTTTGGTAGTGTGTATAAGACAAAACAAAGCAAATCAAATAGAGGCAACCTAAATGCTACAAACGTATGAAGATAAGAATATTCAAGCTCCGATTGTATCAGACACAAACACACTACGCTTAGCAGTCATTTTCTCAGCAAGATTCCAAACAGAACCCTGTTGTTTTTCATGCAGGTAGTGAAATAAAATGAAGACGACTGATTGACAACAATGTGGCATTGTTGCATGCAACAGAATTGCGCAAAATGCAATGCTGTTCTCCGATGCTGGTGCAACGGTATACATGTGAGGGGGCAAGTGCGAAAAAAACACAACCTACAAAGCTTGAAGTAGAAAATTTAAAATAAAAGTTTCAATGCCGTAAGAAATGCAAAAAAAAAAATGCCATTGATGTCGCATTTTTTCACTCACTGTTTGAAAACTTAGTGTGAAAGGAAAGCAAACAATTACATATGCAACACACACACACACACTCACATGCCAGTGCATATTGTTTGGTGGGATTCGAGGGGATTTCAACCTAAGAACCTCATTTCCGAAATTTTGCAATAAGTATCTACAAAGTTGTATTTATTTTTTATTTTTTGGAAAAGCGCTGGCTAAGCCTTGGGAAAATACTATTTTGTGCCAGTTGGCGTTGGTTGGTTTATAAGTGAGATTGAAAAAAAAAGTTAGCTAACTGAAAGTAAGAAGAAAAATGCCGCTAATCCTAGACAAAATTTATAAAAAAGCTTGAAAAGTTAGCCCACATGTGTTCTTTGTTTTTCTTATTTGTTTCAGCTTTTATTTGATGCGATTTTTACTGCGTGTGTGCCTGCCTTTTTCAGTTACAACTTCTCTCACCACGCTTTTTGTGTTTTAATCAGATTATGCGACGTTACGTTGCCTTTTTCGAAAAGAAAATTAAAAATTCATAGTATGCACACTAGACGAATGCCACAAAAAAAAGTAAAAATAATATCCCGACTGTAGCAGCGAATGCATGCAAATACGTTTTAGCATATTTCTTTGCATACAAATGTGAAAAGCCGAAAATCCTGCAGTGAAAAATTAAACTGTTAAATAAAATATCAAGTTCACTATTACTACATATTTTAAATTTTTTTTTTTTTAATTAAGTTCTGTTTTTTTTTTTTAAAAAAAGTTAAATTTATTCTTTAATAAAAATTTTAGATATCTAAGTTTTCGCACTATTTAAAACGAAAATCAAGAAACACTCGTAAATATAGCGATCTTTTATTTAGGTTTGTTAGGAAGATTATGAGTACGCAGATTTGTAGCCTATTGAATTAGTACAATAAAGTGCAGGCTTGAAGTAAAATCTTTGATTTTTGGCATTTTTTTTGCTGTTTTGCTATTGCTCATTTTCTTCAATATAAAAATTCGTACAGCATATGTACCTTGCATTGAATTAAATTTGTAGAAAAATGTCTGTGCGTTTTCGTGAAATAAAAATTTAACATTTTCTTACCAGCTCCACAAAGATTTCTTCTCACATTTTATAAAAGAATGGAAGTGTGTTCAGTAGACCGTGTCACCTCACAAAAGAAACAAAAAACATCGCCGTGCACCTTCGATTCTAAAGTATTTTTTTAAGGCAATTTCGATTTTTTTTTTAATTTAATTGCTAGCGTGTTAGACGATCTAGAATCCATACGCCCGCAGACCCCATTTTGCCCATTTGGTTAATTAAAGACAATGGTATTCCCACTCTTATTTTTTATTTTTCAAACTCAATCCGCAGACTGAAGATATTGTCGCAGAGGACTTCTTTTGTAGAATAAGGGATTAAAAAAGCACCAATTAAAACCTATAAAATTTTTGTATCAAACATTTTGTGTTGTTCGACCTGCCCTAATGTACATACGTTCGTTCGATTTTAGTTTTTTCGTGATAAATGGTATAAGCAGTATGGTACCGCCATTTAAACATTTTTACATTTGGTTTAACATTCGTAATCAGCAACCTTAAGAACCCGCGATTGTAAAGTTTTAATCGAATACATATCATCTATTTTAACTATCTTAACGTACACATTGGGTTCACCATTTGGAATTTTTTTCAATCTGATTTCAGATTCATAAATAGTGACCTCAAACACTTCCAAATGCTTCGGGCGAATCCGATCTGCAATTTTGAGCTTTTACAAACATGCTCCACATTCGCAATAATCGATGCCGAGAACATTAGAAATAGCTTTCACTTTTCCTTATAAAGCATAATCTAATTCGCAGTTAATTTAGATGCAAAAGTAGAGATGCCATATTGAGTTTTTCAAAAGGTCGCGTTTCTAAAGCCAAATTCACATATGAAGGCTCTTAGGCTATGAATGACTTAATGCAAAGCTCTGAATTTTGAACACGCATTTGGCATGCTCAGCTTGCGTTATGCATATGCCAACAGCAAGGACGGCGCTAAATTCAACGCTTATAAGAGACATTCTATCTCAGTCAGTACATACGAACATACATCAGTTCAGTGGTGCATCAATCAAACACCCAAATATACAAGATATGTATGTGGAGTGCAATGAGTGTAGCGCTGGTTATACTAATTTTCTTTGCAAGTGCTGGGCATAGAGGAGCGCCGCATGTGAAGCAGTGGTGTAATTATACTCGGCATAACTAGAGCGCATAATCTCACATAATCAGCTGTTCAGGGTAATCAGTTAGTCTTTTCCAGTACTCCAGGGTTTATTTAGGAAGACATGACTGAAAAATGTATATTCATAGCCTGGATGAAGTCGACACTAAAGTTAGTTGCTGCTTTTCGTCAGAAGCAGGATAGGATTTACTTCGACTATAAATATAATTCCTGTAAATCTGATGGCTGCAGTAGCCAGACTAATGAGAGCAATGAGAGTGGCATCTCTTTTTGAAAATGTCACATAGCGAAAAATCGAAATTCTCCAGAATTCGCTGCGTCGGATAATCGCTTGCATGTAAAGCTCATTAAACAGATTTGATATCTGGCAGTATTCATGTTATACGCCTTTATTAAACTAATGCATCCTAGAAGCGAAAGAAGTAGCGCTTACCGATTTTTTTCGAATTCACATTCGCTTCTTAGGTAAACAGTTTACCACAATAAGGCATTCCAGATTTTATGCTGGGTATTTTTTTTTATGTATTTTAGTGTTGCCATATTATTCAAAGGTGCATGCATGAAAACTTCTACACATATTTTGTATGTAAGTATGTAGCTTTCTATGTGTATTACACTGATTTGACATAATGGCATTCGTGTGTCAGTGCCACAAAGATTATACTCAATGGCATAAGTCGCAGAAAAGTTAAACGCGAAAGTTATTCGCCATCCGCCACGTGCGATGAAATTCGTGCCAACTTGGCTGGTTGTCAGCTGTTATCACTTTTGGTAGGAAACTAGTGAAATTAGGTTTTCCGTTAGACAAAAGCGTTGTTATGCATAAATTATTAGAGTAATTTTAAATTCATATGCAGGTGGGTATCGGTAATGGAATGCTTTCTCTTTAATTTTGAAGGTTGTTGCTATCATAGAAAGAACCTTTTTACACATATGATATCTACAAACATACGTATGGATTTACACTGCCGGAATTAATGATTGGCACAGAAAATTGTTCACAATAAATGCAAGAATTTTTACTCTAATATTTTTCCGGAAATTTTGGATAAAAATATGGATCGTTCTACAACAAAAAATATAATTCCTAAACTTTGTGCAAAACTTGTGAAAATTCAGCAAATTTTCAACTATTTAATTCGATTTTTTAGAATTTTTTTGAGTACGCAGGTTTGTAGCCCAATCATAAGTACTAGTTTTAAGCAGCTAAGAGTTACCGTTGATTTTTGGCAATTTTTTTTCACGCAGTCTCTTCCATACAAACATTTTTTCGAAAATAATTTGGTTGAAAAAGATGCAAAACATCTTCAAAAAAAAAAAAAATTCTCAAAAATCAATGCGATTTTTGACTAACTCCGAACTTGCATTTTTTTACTAGAATTTAATGTGCTGCAAAACTGCATACTCAAAAAAAATCTAAAAATCTGCTGGTTTTTTTTTGAATTAACTATATTTTTATATAAAATTTTCAGAAAAATATTAGAACAAAAATTTTTGCACATATTGTGAAAAATTTGCTGTGCCAACACTTTGTTACAGCAGTGTTTGTGTGTAATGGCTGAGTTCTATATTTGTCTCTTTAACATCATATGTTTTAAGGTTTAGCATGCACGCCCACAAACTTTGGAATTTTAAACTAATATATATGAAATTTCGGGAACAAAATGACTAGTTAAAGTGTTCGATATTAATTTGACATAGGTCAGTTTTTGCAAAGTGAAAAAGGGGACCCAGACCTCAGTTATCAATTAACTATTTGTGCGCAAAAAGTTTTAAGTTAGTAAAAAAACGAAAGACGAATATATATTTGTAAATGTTGTCACAGATTTTCAAAAATTTTGATTCACCAACAAAAATATGGCAAATAGTTAAATAATGTAAAGGGTATACATTACTTCGCGCTCTTCACCCGGGTCAACTATTCTTTTCGGCGTTGAGTTATCAGAGTTTCGCGAAGGCTTCCATGGAAGACGCTTAAGTCGTAAGTAAATTACTGTCATCGATCAATTAAAATATAAGACCCTAACTTAGGTCTCTAAATTATTGATAGCGGAAAAAATGAATATTGAGGAGTTTTTAAAGAAAATGTCCAATCGAAAAGACTGCTTTATAATATGAATAAGAAGAGTAAATTGGGTATGAATTGGAGGATGACTTGATCGATTTTTGCGATTCTAGAAGCCACAAAATCTGTTTCCATTGAAAAATTACTTACAAGCTTAACACTTCGTCGGTCACAACTGATCTGTGACGCTCGGTCAGTATATACCATAGCAACAACGTGGTGGAGTTTGAACAAAATGCTGCCATACATTTTTTTTCCTCTAACACTTGGTAATCTCAGACTACGAATATGTGAGATTTCGTATTGTAATAACAGCGTCAGCGATATCGGATCGAAGTTCAAATTCTGCACTGGCCACTGCCACTTAATTTTATGTGCGCAGCGCGATATTGCACGGACAGGGCGCGTCTGCGTGATGAAGTTTTCTGAACCACCAAGCTCTCGATGTTGTTCTGATCACCAGGCTTACGGAAGGATAATAGCATTTCTCCCATTGTACCGAACAACTTTGCCAATGTTATTGGAAAAAACGAAATAAAAGGAGAAACAAAGCCAAACAAAGCTTTATCCAAATTGAAAATATTGTATAAAAGTTCCAACTGCAATGAGTGGCAGGGAACTTCCACTCCCATGCCCTACTTCAGCGCAAATTTATCCTTTTTCCTCTTCAATATTCTCTTTTGACTGGGATTGAATTTCCTATGTCCGGGCCGCATTCAATGGCCAGCGCAAATTCACAATTACATTAGATTAGTTAAGCGAATGCCAGTGCAAGTTTTTGGGTTGTGGTATTTGTGAGAATATCCTTGCGTGCGACGTTGACAATCACAGACCTTATCATCGGGTGGTATTGTAATCGTGTCTCTACCTCCGGGTACTGGGCTGCTTGTGAGCGATGACCAAGAACTGCCGACCCCCTATTCCAGGGTGTTATTCGACACCGTGCCGCGCATTGGAAGGTTTGCAGCCAGGGGGTTTACCAGACCGGGGGCGGTCAATTCTCGTTCAATGAAGTGGTGAAGTGAAAGCATTCTTCATCACTTCATATAAAAATCGACTCTGTTTTCAAATAAAAATGATAGTAACTGTCGAAAGTTTTTTCATTCAACGAGTATTTTTTCACAAAAGCTGTTGGCAGTGAAAAGCGTAAGTTGTGAGTTTTTTGTTTTTTGAAATTTTAAAAATGGAAAAGACAAATCGTTCCGCTAAGGCATCCGATACACAAAAAGAATGCTTAATCCAATATATGGAAACAAATGCGGATTTCGCAAACGATAAGTAAGAACATTTGAATCATGCCTACAAATGTATGTACATATGTAATCCTTACGAAATTAAATTATGCAATTCAAGATTTCTATCCGCCGATGAAGCAAAGCAAACACAAGAGAGGGTTTGGCAGGATCTGGCCATTACGCTAAATGCATTGGGTGGTGCTCAAAAAGAGGGTTCGAAATGGCGCAAATATTGGTACGACTTACGGTATGTTCAAAACTTATT
>NW_016159366.1:76700-88237 GCF_001687245.7 Rhagoletis zephyria | reverse complement strand
GCTTGAGCGCTAGCAATAGCCTCTTTGTACGACAATGGATCACATTTCTACTCTTCACTTGTCATAGAGCTATACTTAGGGGGCAAGTAATAAGGTTTATTCCCACCTTGTTGCCGAATGGAAAAACGAATNTAGAGGTGTATCTCACAACGGGGGCGTAAGTTTCCTTGTAGTCAATGCCTTCAATTTGCGTGTACCCTTTCGCAACAATACGTGCTTTGTACTTGGACACGTTACCGTCTGCATCGCTTTCACCTTGAAAACCCATTTGGCGCCTATGGTCCGTTTTCCGCTTGGAAGATTGACTAGCTCCCACGTTCCGCACTTCTTTAATGCATCAAGCTCTGTTTTCATTGCTTCTTTCCAATTCTTGGCTTGAGCGCTAGCAATAGCCTCTTTGTACGACAATGGATCACATTTCTGCTCTTCATTTGTCATAGAGCTATACTTAGGGGGCAAGTAATAAGGTTTATTCCCACCTTGTTGCCGAATGGAAAAACGAATTCGTTCCAGCGTAGAAGTATCTTCATCGGGAGCATAGCAAGAGTCGCGTAAATCATCAGCATAAACGCCGGAATTGTCTAATGTACTTACATCAGGTAGATTACCTGACTGAGTTGTAGCGGCGTCTTCAGTTTGCGCTTCCGGTGACTGTCCGTCTGATGAAGCATCAGCAGGCTCACGATCGTTTGTCCACTGATCGCCAATTTCAACGATAATTTCCCCTCTGGAATTGGCATCTTTAGAATCCATACCGACTTTGCGCTCACTTTGCAACACTGCTGATGGCAAGAGGTTTTCTATTTCACTAATATTTGTTTCATTGACCCCAACCTTCTTGTCTTCAAAGAATACCATATCTCGACTGATTACGGTCTTTTTATTGTACAGGCGGTACGCTTTGGATTCGCTGTTATAGTCCATCAACACATATTTAATCGATTTGTCATCCAACTTGAGCCGCTTTTGTTTTGGTATGCGGACCATTGCTCGGCAGCCAAACACTCGTTAAGTGGGACAAATCTGGTTTCACGTTTGTCCACCTCTCTTAAGGAGTGTTGTCATTGCCTCTGCATGGAATTCTGTTTAACAGATAGGCTGCTGTGACAGAAGCTTCAGCCCAAAATTTCTTACCTAAACCAGCATCTATCAACATGCATCGTATACGTTCAACAATGATCCGATTAATTCTCTCGGAGACACCACATTGTTCTGGAGTATACGGGGCGGTTTTCTCATGCTGAAGGCCATGATCTGCTAAAAACTTTTGGAACTCGCGACTTGAGTACTCAGTGCCGTTATCAGTTCGCAACACTTTAATTTTCCTCGAATATTAATTCTCCACGAGAGACTTGAATTTTTTAAATTCATCAAAAACATTTGCTTTCGTAGTAATCGGTAAAACGGTAACATTGCGGCTGAAATCGTCCACGAAAGTAACAAAAAAACGTGCACCAGAATGTGATCTTTCTTCGAATGGGCCACAAACATCTGAATGTATGAAGTCGAGACGTTGTTTGGCTCTTTTACTTGGATCTCTTACTGGCAGCCGGGATACATTGTTGCCCCTTAGTCGANAACTTGCACCAGAATGTGATGTTTCTTCGAATGGGCCACAAACATCTGAATGTATGAAGTCGAGACGTTGTTTGGCTCTTTTACTTGGATCTCTTACTGGCAGCCGGGATACATTGTTGCCCCTTAGTCGAAATTAGTTTCAGACCTTGCGATGGCTTTTTTACCTTAATTATATTACTGTCGCAGATATGCCCGAGGCGACGATGCTATAACTCATGGTTATCACTCGCAATCATCGCTTTGTGTCTGTTATCTATNCATTAGTTTCATACCTTGCGATGGCTTTTTTACCTTAATTATATTACTGTCGCAGATATGCCCGAGGCGACGATGCCATAATTCATGGTTATCACTCACAATCATCGCTTTGTGTCTGTTATCTATTTTGTGCACATGTGCAGAATTCAGCCGATACAGCCCATTAACAAGTAACATCGTACCGATCAGCTTAGAATGCGCGTTGTAAATTTCACAGCCCGTATTTTCAAAGACGATTTTATTCCCCTTGATTGCCATTTGGCTAACTGATAAAAGGTTCGCGCACAACTGGGGAACGCATGTGACATTCGCAGTTGGTGCTTTAGATGGACGTTTTTCTTTGTCAATATTGAGAAACATGACTAGGTCACCAATACACTACGTATCAGTCTGTCGAATTCACATTGCATGCGAGAAGCGAAGAAAACAATACATTACCACGACTAGGCTTGTTGTTGATAGGATTCTTTTTCTTCTTTGGGCAGACCATCGCAAAATGCCCAATTTGCTTACAGAAATGACACGCAAATTTCTTATTTTTCGCGAACATTGCACTGTCGCTCGAAGTACTGCTCTTTGGATCTAACCTTGATTATTGCGGCAACGTAGTTTTGACATACTCAATTGTTACGAGTTTTTTTGAGTATTTGCGATGGTCATAACGAAGGTATCAAATTCAGCTGGTAAACCAGCAAGCATGTTTGAGGCTACCACTTCATCATTTAGTAACAAACCGGCACTTCTTACTCGTGACGGTAATGTTTCACTTAGACTTTTTTCAAGTGCCTCCCATGTATCTTTCGCTGTTTCCTTGCTATCGATATATGAAAACACGTGTGAATCAATCAGCAAGATGAACTCGGAAAGGCATTTCAAGTCTCGACAATTTTTTGCTGTAAGTTCCTCATATGTGCATGACCACAAGGGTTTGATGACGAGGTATGATTTAACATTTATTTTCCACGCATTATAATTATCGCGACCGCACAGCCTCTCAAACGAAATTGTATGAGAATTCATTAAGCGATAAATTTACACGTTTAAGCAAGGGTTATTTTGCGACTTAGCCCAATGACACGTTTTCTACAGGCGAAAAAAAATGTACGCGAAATATAAATCAGCAAATGCGCAAATATTTTTAAGGTACGAGATCGAAATTGCATTAATTTTGGTTAGCTTCGCTTTTAAACTCTCAAAACCGTTAGCCCATAACCTGATGTTTTAGGATTTAATATTAAGATTGAAGACGAGTAGAACGGAGAAATAAAAGCACGTCTATTCCGAGTTAGTTATCCAAAATAACAGAGAGAGAGACTTTATTTAACAAACATAAAGTTAGCTGCAGTTTTTACATCGTACTGTGAAACATACTTAATTAGGTGACATTGGAAACATTCACCACATTACGTCTCGTTCACAATTAAAACAGTAATCGAATATCAATAGTGGCTTCTTCTTAAGACCTTTTACTTCGGTTGTCTAATGCATTATTGAAAAGACCACAACTGATTTATTTTTGTTCGGCACGTACTGGTCCATATTTGCAGACCTGAGTATGTTGTGGGTTGGGCATCTGACAGTTTTTAGTGGTGGATCAGCTCAAATTTTTCCTTCTTTGGCAATATAGTTTCCCCGGTTTCATGATCTTCCGGGTCGTATTCTGTTAACTCGATTTTTTCTATATCGGAGTCAACTTGAGTTACCTCTTACCGTCTTCATTATTGTCCACAATCTATTCAGATACGAAATCCTCGTCGTCACTATTTTTTTCTCATCAGGATGAAGTGCACTACGTTGTCGTAGAGGGGGCCATTCACCATTTGCCATTTTTACTTTTATAAATTTTATTTCGTTGCGTAACACTTGGTTATAAAAACATTCTATCTCTTTAGTCTCCAAGTTTCCAACCACCGACGGAGCCCCATTCCGTACCTGCCGTTCGTATCAACATATGAAAATGCTGTTGATAGAGAGAGAGAGAAGCAACGGCAACTTCACCGCCATGCGGTGGTGAGTTTTCGTTAACACGAGAATCCCATAAGATAAGTCGTGCCAGCCGTCATCCGTACGGTTTTACGTCGGTGGCTGGTTGAGGTAAAAGGCGCTTGCCATTTTGAAATCGTCTTTTGTTTACTTTTTTGAATGATACAAAAATTTTAAGGTAAAACCGCTGAGAGGCAGCCTGAACATTTTTGAAGTTTGCTAACATAACAAAAATGTTTTCAAATTTTCAATCTCACAAATTTTCATTCTCACTTCCGCCTCAACCCTGTAGCGAAAATAGTCACCGGTGACATCGCACTAATGAGAATTTAGTGACATCGTCGCACTTGCTGTGAATCCTAAACGATATATAGCTGACAATGACTCTGGTGACAACGTCATGCAGGTGTACTCCTATCAAAGACTTATAGCAGACAATGTCTTGCAGCGGTCACTTATAAAAAGTCCATTACAAGATACTGTCGCTTGAATGACATTAATGATCACTGCATGACCATGTCATGCATATGAAATCAACGACGAAATTACCATTTATATGAAAAAGTCATGATCGACTTCCATACAAACGGAGCCCAAAGTCATTTAAGACGTCACTTTTCCGTACAAGACTCTTAAGTGACTAATACATGACATTCGCTACGGNTATGAAATCAACGACGAAATTACCATTTATATGAAAAAGTCATGATCGACTTCCATACAAACGGAGCCCAAAGTCATTTAAGACGTAACTTTTCCGTACAAGACTCTTAAGTGACTAATACATGACATTCGCTACGGGGAAATAAAAGAAAATTGGAATATTTTCATCTATTTGTTTTTTGTTTCACTTTTATTTGGCATTTGAGTCGCTCTGAAAATGTCAATTTTATAAAGTAGACAAACTTGAAAAATTAAATGATGGCCGACGAATTGAGCGAGCGGTTTTACCTTTAAATATTTGTATCATGATTTTTTGTGTTGGAAATCAAAATAATTTTTTCATTTCAATGGGATATATACATTACATTAGACTGCAACACCAAAAAAAGTTGCGGCTTTTCCGCCGGGATTTCAAAATTTATTATATTCTAAGACTTCCACCGAAATATTTCGAAAAAATATTAAGATTTACGTGAGCTGGCCCGATTGGAAAATACCTCCAAAAATTGAGTATTTTATGAATAAAAATAGTTTCTTACAGGATTTTTTGGAAAAAATCCCCTCAGATGACAAAACTGTTTAAGCTTTAAAAATCTACATAAAATTATTCCAAAAAATTTGTTCAATGGAATCATAATAATGCGATTTTTGATGCTTTGTTTTTTAATTTTTTCAAAGATTTGTTTAAGAAAAACTTGAATAACTGGGCCAAAACTATACCGACATAGACTTGTGGGGTATCAGTGGAAAAGTATTTTCTCACCCTTTTCATTTCTTCGCAAAAAAACTCATTCACGTCCCAATTTTTTTTTATCAAATATCAACACATTCTAATTCAACATGGAAAAAGGCTCCTTTGTCTTACCTTTATCTTTCAGGCTTTGAATGAGCTTATTTGCAAAGAAATAAAAAGGGTAAGAAAATTCCTTTCCAAAGATACCTCATAAGTCTGAATCGGTACAGTTTAGGCTGAGTTATTCAAGTTTTTCTTAAACCAGTCTTTGAAAATTTGATTTTTGATTTTTTTTTTTATATGGAGAGTGATGCAGTCTAATGTACACCCATACATACACATGTACATATGTAATCCAAAATTAATGATTTCATTCAGGCAAATTGTATTGAAGGTGACAGGTAATAAGATCAACGGAAATAAGGTCAATTGACTTTATTTCCCACCCTGGTGCGAACTTCAAAATGTTCAGGCTGCGTCTCAGCGGTTTTTCCTTCAAATTTTTGTATCGTGCTGCACACTTGCGCTCGCGGCCCGCGTACCCCGCGCGACCGGCGCGCACACCACGTCACGCTACGCCGCGGCCCCCCTTCCCCGTCTCCCGCCGTGCTGTAACACAGGTAGATTTATTTTTTGTATACGTTGAAATAAAATTTGTATATATTTTAAACATCGAGGGCTTATATTCAATAATACCCTCTATCTGCACACTTTTCACAAAGATGAGATTCTGATATAAAAATCCACCTAAGCTTTAACTGTCATCAGTGATATTAAGAATACCCATATAAAACGACAGGTAATAAGTCCCAGATGGTTTTTAAAATCACAAATTAGTTTTTGTGCAAATTGCAGATAGAGGGTATTAATGAATTCAAGCCCTCGATATTTCACATTTTTATATTTGTAAGTTATTAGAAGCAGGGATACCAACTTGGCTCAAACCGTGCCATTTGTCCCTATTTTACTTCAAATGGCACTTAATTTATCAATTTGGCACAAAGTGCCAAAATGGAACTTTTGTAAAAAAAATTACATTTCAATACATTTTTGTGAAATCCTTTGCGTGCACTTCTTTTTCTCAACTAAAATTTTCTTATTTATAAAGGCTATTCAACTGGTATATCTTATTTTATCATTGCACTTTTATTTGGAAAATGTAACTTTATTTTATTGCTAAATGTGAATGATTAAAAGGAATGGTACTTTTTTGGCACTTTTATTTTTCTATTTGGCACATTTTGGCGCTTTTTTATCCTCAATATGGCACCTCATAACTAAGGATAATTGGCAGCCCTGATTGGAAGATTTCTGCTCTGTTTTGGGGCAACAACTTGTCTGCAGTAAAATAGCATATAATTTGTGTTTCAAAAGTGTGTGAAAACCAATTAATTAACTTATATGATCTCGGTTCCGATATTAAATAATCAATAATGGTTTATACCCGCATTTTGGCACATTGGCTCGTTGAATGTGCCATCTAATAAATAGCGTCGTCATTCTCCTTAGCTGCTTTTAAATGATGTCGTCACAAATTGCTGGCGGAGAAATTGTTTCCTTATAGAAAGGTTAGTTTCTTTTCCACCTTAGACGTTCCGAATTCGTTCAAAATATGCTAATTTAAAACACAGAATTCTTTCAGGGTTCCTCCGGGGTTTTTGGACATGGACTGTTTCTTCAATTTAATAGTGTTCGCTTTATTTTTGTGGAAACGAAAAATGTTTTGCAAGTTATGGATCATTTCTACACTCTTTCTTCAAATATTTCTCGTATTCCAGATGTGCGTTTTTACATATTCGTAATTTAAATTTTTTTAATAAAATCAATTGGTGGTAGTTCATGATTGTGTGTGGATTAATATCACAACACTGAGGATTTGGCAATAACCTTTTTCATCTATTAAAAAACAACACTTACGGGGCAATGTTTATTGTAAGAACAACATTTTTTTCTATGAATCGACATACTTTAAGCATTGTTGACGCTATTTCCATTTGAATGAGGAAATAGCGTCAATGACTTTATTTCTCAATTTTTGTTGACTTTATTTCGCTTTTGAAAATATGTCAATTGACCTTATTAGCTGTCACCGTATTGAACCATAAGTAGTTGAGAAAGAATGTTCAGAAAATGCGTTATGGGAAGAATATGTTTATTAAACTGAAGACATATTTATTTATGTTGGGCGCGCAAGTGTGCAGCACGATAAAAAAATTTGAAGGAAAAACCGCTGAGAGGCAGCCTGAACATTTTTGAAGTTTGCTAACATAACAAAAATTTTTCAAATTTTCAATCTCACAAATAAATTCTCACTTTCAGTCTCAAATAAAAGAAAATTTAAATATTCTCAAATTTTTTTTTTGTTTTTACTTTTATTTGGCATTTGAGTTGCTCTGAAAATGACAATTTCCGAAAGTAGACAAACTTCAAAAAATAAATGATGGCCGACGAATTGAGCGAATATTTGTATCATGAGTGTGCAGAAGTCAAGCCGTCATGCATTCGACTCTGCTATGATTAGGCGCGTAATTTACGGAGTTCCTTATGAAGTTTTCTTTTCTCGAAAAAAATGTCACCTTCGTATTTGGCAACATTATCAGAGTGCAACAATTTAAAGAAAGAGCACGCAATAAACATGTGAAGATGCTGAGAAAAGAACACGAAAACTTGACAGCCCTGGCGCAGGGCAGAATAAGTGCAACATTATTTCGAGAAAAGAAACGCTACTAGTTACGATTTTGGGGACGTTTGGCCAATTTGGTATTTCGCTTCTTGTCTTATTCGACAATACCTACAAGAAAATTAGCATCACTTCCCAGGCATTTCCATTCACTTATTCTTTTTTGTAGCACTGTTATATGTATCTATAGGCATTGCGTCAAATTTTAAACCAAACACATTTAATGACATAAAATCCAAACTTCTTTCTTTCAGATTTGTGTCTCGTTTGGATAAGCAATCCCCATCTTCTATAAACACAGCCAGCGTACAAATTCCTGCAGAACTATTTTCTTCTTTTGGAGACCAATTAATTGATATAATGTGTCGCGATTGTGTTATTGGTCATGACATATGCAAAATGCTAACAATGTCGTGTTTTAATTCAGCATTGGAGTTTAATACTATTCCTAGTGTCATGCAATTGTTTGCAAACCGGGGTTATTTAGCAAAAGTAATCGAAAACCTGGAGCAATCAGATCAAGATTTATGTCTTGTACTGAGTGATTCTGTTAAGAATATAAGAGCACTTTATGTCTATGAATCGCATATAGCACTTCTACTTCGATTTGCCGATTCTTACATCGGTGCAGAAATGCTGCTTTCTGCTAATCTATTAACTATTCTGTCACAAATGAAAGTTTATGATATGCATCCAGATTTTCAAGGATGTTCTCGCACCCAAAATGTCACAAATGAATTTTTACCTGCAGTGAATAATCGCTTTCGTCAAATATTATTTCCAGCTTTACAATTATGTAATACGGTTATAAAAACTCTTGGTTCAGATAACCAATCGGCGATGTCTCAAATAGAAAATTTTTTGTTTTCTCATTTTGAAATCATTGAGTTTATATTAAGAAGCGGAGCAACCCAAAGAGATATAGGTATTATGCAGGAACTTTCTGTGGTGACCGGAATCATTGCTCGTATAATGAGAAAGGTATTATAATGGAATATGTATTTATTTTTATTACTTGTTTAATAATTAATTTTAGGAGATGCGTTTACCTGCCGATTTAAAATCACATCAAACTAAAATCCACTTTCATAAAATTAATAGATATATGCTCCATATATTCTGTTACTTTGTGCTAAAAAATGAAGTTTTAAAAAAAAACACAAAGCCTAATGCTCAAAGCAATGATGTTTCTGAGGCTAGTGGCAGTTATATCAAACACTTCGTTAGCATCACCGCAAATGTTACACTTTTCTTTCGGTATAAATTTACAAATACAATGAGTTTAAGTAATATTCTTTTCTACCCTAAAAAGAATACATCACTCAAAAGGTAAGTCATATTTTTAAAAACATGAACATTTATCTTTTTGTTATATAATCTCTTTAATCTCTTAATCTTTATCTTTTGTTATATAAAAACATCTCAGATTAAAATCATAATAAAAACCTTGTGTACACATTTAAAGCAATACAAATTTAAAATAAAGTTTGTCGCTGCTTAAAGCTGAAAAGGTGCCAAGTCCACCTTTTTTTCAAAAAATATTTTTTGATTCGGAATTACAGATGCATCGATTTTTCGTCTCTCCTGAACAACTTTCAAAAATGAAATGCTGCACCTTATCACGTTTAGCTAGCGATGTATTTCCTATCAAAGAATTGACGGCGTAGAATTCTTTTATACAAATTTTTCAAAAAAAAAATTGTTTTTTTTTTTGCAAAAAGGGAAACTTTCCAGCGAATCCCAAGTAAGAACGACAGTATTGCATTTCTATGTATCGAAAAATCCCATGTTAATATAATCGTGTAGCACAAATCGAAGTAACTACTATTATTGGAAAAAAATGTGTTTCTCACATGAAACAGTTTAATACATATATTAGTAGGTTCGAATTTGAACTAAGAGCATTTTCATTTTATTACAATTACTGTAATTGAATCGGCGAGTTCGACAACCGTACAAGTCAAAAAGTTGACATTTTAAAGTAAGATAGCCATTTTGTTTAAAATTTTTACGTTCATCGACTGATTTTAAAACCTGTACTAGATATTTAACCGTTAATACACCAGAGCTGTGTGCACCCGTGAGAAATGAAGAATCAGGAGAAAACCTGTACATGTCAGTGACTTGCACGGTTTTTGATCTCAATAACTAATAAGTGCCGCTATATTTGGTGCCACTATATAAATATACATATAAGAGAAACCACCAAGCAAGCAGCGTTTCCTCTTAGTATTATAGGCTACCGAGAGATTCAACAAAAACTATAATTATTTTCCAATAAGAGGTCATTCGTTTTTTGCCTGTGACTTGAATTTTGGCTGTGCAAAACGGTATTTCAGAAAACATGATCGAATTTATACGCCACAAAAAATATAAGAAATTCATATTTACTTTAAGGAATAGGCGGTACTGTAAATCAAATCCGATATCGGGTACATTCCGAAACGTCAAAATACAAAGCATCAGTCTTTTTTATTTCTTAATCTTCTTAGATGCTAGTTTTCAACTAAGTTACTTACGCAAGTTAGACTTTATCTTCTAGTGCGGTTCAGAAATAAAAGAGACTGATGCTTTGTATTTTGATATTTTGGAATTCATCCACACTGATATTGCGGGCGGCCTGATTACTATAGCAAAAAAAAACGTGTAGTACTCTAGGTATCGGTTCCAAGAAAGAAACGTCTTTTGTGTCAAACTATTAGCAGTTTAATACCAAGAATGATAGAATACAACGTAAACAAGTTGCACCAGTGTGACGTCATGCAAACAGCGATTCTGTCAAATTCGTTAAGAAAGGAATAGCGGTCCGAGATCGGCGCAACCTTTGTATTCTCTCAATCGTGGTTTAATACTATTCCTAGTTTCCTGTATGAAATTTCCTTATGGGAAAGCGTGGGAATATACATGAGGCCATGAGAGCCNTATTCCTAGTTTCCTGTATGTAATTTCCTTATGGGAAAGCGTGGGAATATACATGAGGCCATGAGAGCCATGAGAGATGAGGTGATTGTAATAAGATCAACGGAAATAAGGTCAATTGACTTTATTTCCCACCCTGNATACTATTCCTAGTTTCCTGTATGAAATTTCCTTATGGGAAAGCGTGGGAATATACATGAGGCCATGAGAGCCATGAGAGATGAGGTGATTGTAATAAGATCAACGGAAATAAGGTCAATTGACTTTATTTCCCACCCTGGTGCGAAATAGTCAATTGACATTTTTTTTTAATAACGAAATGAAATCCATTGACATTATTTCTCTTTCAAACATTAAATTTGCTTAGCTTCGCGGCGGCCCGCGTCAGCGCGCCAAACCGCGGGCGTCGCTCTCGCGCCCCGCGTACCCCGCGCGACCGGCGCGCACCACGTCACGCTACGCCGCCATTTGTCCCTATTTTACTTCAAATGGCACTTAATTTTTTAATTTGGCACAAAGTGCCAAAATGGCACTTTTGTAAAAAAAAAATAACATTTCAATATATTTTTGTGAAATCCTTTGCGTGCACTTCTTTTTCTCAACTAAAATTTTCTAATTTATAAAGGCTATTCAACTGGTTTATCTTATTTTATCATTGCACTTTTGTTTGGAAAATGTAGCTTTATTTTATTGCTAAATGTGAATGATTAAAAGGAATGACAC
>NW_016159366.1:65572-74187 GCF_001687245.7 Rhagoletis zephyria | reverse complement strand
GAACGATAAACTGAACACGGTGCTTATCAGTCTGGGGCTTATTAGAAGTGATGTCGATCAATGTATCTACTATTGCGTGAACGAATGTACCATGGTGTATGTGGCGATTTACGTCGACGACGTCTTGGTGTTCTCCAATGACATAAAGGCTACGCAGCGTATTAAGAACGAGTTGTCTTCTAGATTTAAATGAAAGACATGGGTTCAGCTTCATCGGTGCTTGGCATGCGAGTTCAACGCGATGAGGTAAAGAAGCTTGTTAAAGTTGATCAGTCTGTATATATTTGCAGTGTATTGAATCGTTTCGGAATGGACGATTGTAATGCTGTTTCAACGCCACTCGACTTGTCGCAAAAGCTAACTGCAGAAATGTGTCCACAAACGGAAGACGCAAAGAAAGAAATGGAAAATGTTCCATATATGGAAGCAATTGGTTGTCTTCTGTATGCTGCGCAAAATACACGTCCCGATATCAGCTTTGCAGTCAATTTGCTGAGTCGTTTCTCACAAAATACTGGCAAAGCGCATTGGCTTGCAGTGAAGCGTGTGATGCGGTATTTGAAGGGGACTGTTGTCAAAGGCATCGTTTATCAGAAATCAGCTGAAGGTCTTACTGGTTTTTGCGATGCTGACTGGGCAGGAGATCTTGACGAAAGACGATCAACGTTTGGTTACGTGTTTGTTATGCAGGGTGGAGCAATTTCTTGGTCTACGCATAGGCAACGGACGGTTGCATTGTCATCAACTGAAGCAGAGTTAATGTCAGTAGTGGTTGAATAGGCTAGGATCAGAGTTGATTCATGGCGTTCAAAAGGCAACAACACTTTCTTGTGACAACAAGAGCGCAATCCACATTGTTCGCAACAACAACTTTTCACCTCGAACCAAACATGTGGATATAAAGGTGAAATTCGTACAAGAGAAGCTTGAGAATAAATTCGTTAAGCTGGAGTACATTTCTACAAGCGACATGTTGGCAGATAGTTTGACGAAAGCAGTTAAGAATGAATTAATAAATGCCAAGTTAGGCTTACAGTAAAGCTATGTAATTAGTAACTGAATTTCTAAACGAAAAATATATCAGGTTGAAGTAATATTTGTAAACTTGAAGCTAAATATTTTGCAACGTTGCCAGATGTTCTATTGGAGGGAAGTATTGTAAAATAATATAAATCTGGCAACTCTAGTTATCACTTTTCTTCATTCCATTATTCCATTGTATTACATGTTTCTTATATACTGAATAAAGTCAGTCGCCATCTTACATTGAAACTGCGCGTGTCTATCTGTGCTCAAGCCAAGTAAACAATGGTCCCGAACTGAAATGAGAAAATGCAAAGTGGCGGAAAGTGCTGCCACTATATTTCGTAATAATTCTGTTTTCCTTATATGGCGTCCGCAATATTGAGCACTTTTCGGTTTTGTCATTAGCAATTTTATACGAACTTATATTTTATATAAGTATATCTTAGATTTAAAAGAAAATCTCGTAGATATACATATACACTGGTGGCCCGAAATTAGAAACGATTTTCATTTTCAAGTTTAGACCATCTATTTGTATTTATTATTTTTAGCATATTTTTTTAGGAAAATGTAGTGATTTATAATAATTCAACGAAGTTCGAAAAATTGACGTCAATTTGTTTGGAATTTCTAGAAATAATTCGATATTGTATTAAAAACGTATTGTTTACTATAGGAGGGAAAAATTATTTTTATAACACTGTAGGGAAAATTTCAAGTTTTCAAATGACACAAAAAACGCCGAGACACAAGATATTTTAATTTTTATGAAAAAATTTATGTGTATGCGCTTTATTTTGGTGCGAATCACGTAATTACGATAATGGGTAGGTTCAGAAGGCGCAGCAGTTGAGCGCAACCGTTGCTAAAAAAATCAGTGATCGTTATACGTTTTCTGAACGACTTGATACATTAGCTGTCAAATTCAACTCTCAAAGGTACTCACCAACATGCTGTCTCAAATGATCAGAAAAATATTACGATCATCTAGCACGCAACTATTCAGTTGATCAGATGTACGCAACAACGCGTTCAGAAGGTGCAATCGCACCAGTTACTGAGCTGTTGCGCCTTCTGAACGTGCCCAATTTATTTTGAATTAGAATATTATTATGCATATATATGACAAAAAAATCTGCGATGTACTGTTTTAATATTACCAGCGCAGTGATAAACCTCACAGTTTATGAAACTTAAAAAAAAATTATTAAACGTAAAAAAGTTTAGATAAAACTAGCTGTTTTTTACCTTCCTTTTAGTAGCTCGGGATGTAACTATGTAATATTGATGCGCCTAAAAGATGCAGCGATTTCTATTCTCAAGTTACATACCTGATGACAGTACGAATGGCAATTATAATAGGAAGGTTTTAGTTTTTTAAACTATAATTTTATTTGTATCACGGTTGGTTCTGTACTTGTAATAGTATATTAACATGGAAGACGTTTTAATTTGTGCCGTTTGTAAAAAAAAGTGATAAGAAAAT
The DNA here is from genome assembly GCF_001687245.7 of Rhagoletis zephyria. Classification (NCBI taxonomy): domain Eukaryota; kingdom Metazoa; phylum Arthropoda; class Insecta; order Diptera; family Tephritidae; genus Rhagoletis; species Rhagoletis zephyria. Next base: position 71,675 of record NW_016159366.1, on the reverse strand, counting down.
AATATTGTTTTCTGAGGAGACATTAAAAAAATGTCAAACTGTTTTGAAAGCCAGAAAATACAGACAGTGGTTATTACCGGGAATGCTTTAAAGCATTCACAGGACTTATGACAAAATTTTCCACTTGTGAACGTTTCAATTCTGGAAAAAAAGTAAAAAAGAAACATCGACCAGTCTACTTCCAGACAATTTACCTCCAGTTATGCCGTTGATACCTGATACAAAAATACATACACACATATTTGATATCTTACTTGTTTTAGTTCTGTTTACTTTTTATTTCGTTGGTTGGATTGCCTATTACACTTTAGAAGCGTTAAAATTACAGAAAAAAGCGCAGAGGCACGTATACTTATTTTGGGCCATACATTACGGATTTTGCATTGCGAATAAAAAAAAACCTTTAACATAGAAAATGTTACTCATACGCCATATACGAGTATTTACGATTACGGCCATGTACGATATGGCGTATGAGTAACATTACTTCCCGCTCCTACTTCATACAAAAAATTATTGCATACTTTCATTTGACCATTCAAAACTTATTGGTTTATCCATCGATTTTCATCGTTAGTAACTTGATTTTTTGGCAAAAGAACAGTTCTTATAAATTTTATATTCTATATTTCTTATAAAATTTTGCAAAAATTAGGTTTTGTGGCATGGCGAATAGCCAATGGCTTTTGTAACTAACAAAGTATAATTTTTATCAGTTTTTCATGCTCGCACCTACGCCTTTAAAGCGTCTGGCAAGATGATGGAACTATCGAAAAGGTCTGGCAAGTGAGGAAACATCTTTTGATAGTTACCCAAGTGACATATAAAAATCAGCTTTTATACTATGACGAAAGTATAACTTAAATTTTTCATGGTTTAAGGGTGTCTGGCAGGGGGTAGGAACCATGCTAAGTGTCTGGCAATGAACGACGTGGTTTCTAATGTTATTACGAGTAAAATATATAAAAACTGACCTTTATACTATCACGAATTTGAGGTGGTATTTTATACACCTTTACTACCTGGTACCTGCCAAAGCCACCACTATCCAAATTTGCTAGTCTGGGTTTGTTATTACCTGTGTTGGGGGCATACATAGAGAAGCTTTCAGCCTTTATAAAATAACGAAGGTCTGGCAGTCGCGGGCTCTTGGGCTATAAAAAAATATGCTAAAAATAATAAATACAAATAGATGGTCAAAACTTGAAAAAGAAAATCGTTTCTAATTTTCGGACCACCAGTGTATACATATCCTCGTTTAAAGTACAAGACTGCGTATCGTCATTCTGCAAAACCGCGTAACTGACATTGGCTGCCAAAAATTGGATTTGCTCATACAAGCTCTTGGCTCAATCCTTATCCATTCGTCCTGAAATATACTAGCCAGAAATGTGATTGCTTTATAAAAAAGACAACCATTTTGAAATATGAGTGATTTTACTCTTTAGAAAATAATTTCTACAAGTTCACATACGCGGTTTTGCATTTTGCTGATACGCGGTTTTGCATTTCGTTGATAGGCGATACTTTAACGACGATATAAATATCTACGAGATTTTCTTTTAAATCTGTAAGATATACTTATACAAAATATAAGTTCGTATAAAATTGCTAATGACAAAACCGAAAAATGCTCAATATTGCAGACGCCATATAAGGAAAACAGAATTATTACGAAATATAGTGGCAGCACTTTCCGCCATTTTGCATTTTCTCGTTTCAGTTCGGTACCGTTGTTTACTTGTTTTTTTAATAACAAAATAAACAATCTTTTGTTGTACAATTTATGTACTTTTTGAAAAAGTGTTTCAAATAATATATTTTACTAGTGTTTCAAAAGAGAATATGGCGATTTAGTGCATTTTTCGCGTGCAATTACTCATAAATAAAATTATAGTTTAAAAAACTAAAACCTCCCTATTATAATTGCCATTCGTACTGTCATCAGGCATGTAACTTGAGAATAGAAATCGCTGCATCTTTTAGGCGCATCAATATTACATAGTTACATCCCGAGCTAATAAAACGAAGGTAAAAAGAGCATCATTTCAAAAAAGTTGTTTGTTTTTAGATAACTTTACACGGTTAACAATATAACCCCCCCACCTCTGAAAATATGTTAAAAGTAATAAATACAAATAGATGATCAAAACATGAAAAAGAAAATCGTTTCTAATTATCGAGCCTCCAGTGTACGTATGCATGTATATTAGACTGCAAAAAAAAAAATCGGTACTGTTTTTCCATTGGAATTATAAAATGTGTTATATTTTAAGACGTCCACCAAAATATTTCCGAAAAATATTAATATTTAAGCGAGCTGGACCGATTTGACTATACCTGCAAAAATGAAGTTTTTATGAATACAAATATTTTCTTAAAGATGTTTTTTAAAAAAATCCCCTCAAATGATAAAGCGGTTTAAGCTCAAAAAATTTACATAAAAAATAAAAAATAAAACAATTTTGAACGGAATGGTAATAATGAATAACTGAACCTTAACTCTTCCGATTTAGACTTGTGATGTATCATTGGAAAGGTATTTTCTCACCCTTTTTATTTCTTTGCTAATAAGCTCATTCAAAGGATGAAAGAGAACGGTAGGATGAACGAACATCATTCAAAGTTGAACTAAAATGTGTCGGTATTTGAAAAAAAAAATTGGGACACGAATGACTTTTTTTAGAACACAAATAAAAATAGTGGGAAAATACCTTCTTACCGAGACCCCATAAGTCTAAATCAGAAAAGTTTTGGTCCAGTTATTTAAGTTTTTCGTTAATCAATCTTTGAAAAAAGTAAAAAACAGCATCAAAAATCTCATTATTACCATTCCGTTGAAAAGATTTTTAAATATTTGTATGCAGATTGTTTAAGCCTAATCCGTTTTGTCACCTGAGGGGACTTTTTTCAAAAAGTTCTTTAAGAAACTATTTGTATTCATAAAAAACTCCATTTTTGGAGGTGTTTTCAAATCGGTCCAGCTCGCTTAAATCTTAATATTTTTCCGAAATATTTTGGTAGACGTCTTAAAATCAGGGTACGAAAATAAACTGTACAAAACAATTCCCATTTGCTCATCGATCATATCATTTGTGGTTTTGTACAGTTTTGTACATAGTCAGAAAGAAATTGTAAGATTCACTGTCATTTTCCCCAACGAGAAACGTTTGCTTTTCGTTTGTGACAATTGTACCATAGGGTACGTTTTATATCTTTGCAAACGCTTCAATTACGTGAAAAATATTTTTTTCTGTATGATATCCAATTCAATTAAAAAGCATTTTTATTTTTTTTATTCATTGCAGCCATTCGTTTTGTATTTAGTTATTGCATATATGTACATTAGACTGCATCACTTCCCATACAAAAAAAAAAAAAATCTGGAATCCGAAAAAAATCTGAAATCAGAAATCTCGGGATCTCGGGATTGACATCCCTAGTCATAACAGACCAGGTAGAATATTATTTGGATTTGTCTAGTGTTCTGGGATTTGGTTGTCACTGGGTATCTCAGAAACTCAAATTCATAATAAAAGTAATTATTTTAAGCCTGACACATATTTGTGAGGCTGGTCTATAGAGATATTTTTCGGTATAGGCAAGGGTCCCATTTATATGATAGGCTAAATTTCAGGGTTTGATCTAACTCAGTTTTATTCAAAAATATAAAGCTTACATAAAATTAAGTCTAGGTAAAAACACAGTAGCTTTATGGCTTGTTTTGGGCGTGAAATGCTCTGAAACATGGCTCAATACTTGGCCTTTATGTTCAGATTTATTATGTTCAAACATCCTAAATATATGTACTTACCGTCCTCTGTGTATTTATTTCACTATGAGGCTAATATTTTCTCTCGGTCGGTAAAGACTTTCACACATGCACTGTAACTAAACATAACATCATACTTTACAGGTAGCGATAATCCCGAGACCACTTGTCACAAACGTGTACCAGACCTTCCTATAGGCCATACTGTATCCAACAACCCACTATCGCAGACGGCGGTGAATGGAGGTATAATTTAATTAAGTCCCATGTGAAAACCCAGCTGACACATATATGTGACGCATGGTAGCGAACGAGTTAATAACAATGAATGGATGGTAGCAGATTTAGTCTTCCGTGTCTCCATTCATTAAGAGCAGGCTTCGACATCTGCGATATCTATCCAATCTCTCTTGTCTTGTATATATAATAACACTTTGCTCGGATCTTTAACTTTTTTCTTGAGCACAGGTTTTGATAGTTCATCGTACTTAATTGGGGATTTCTAAATTCAATGGCGTTCCCGTTTTGCTGGATTGGATACAATTTCCGAGGTAATGGTAATGGAAAATATTAACTTTTTTTAAATAACTCCCTAAGGTTATATTACTATTTCTGAAAATCACCGACATTCATATATGTTTTAGTAAAAAGCCTCGTATATGAACAATCGGTTTATGGGAACTATATCGTCGCTTGGCGCGCAATATCTCGTATACACCAAATGCAATACCACGTATACGATAATCCGAAAATTTCACAAAAGTGCAAATGAACTTATTTTCTTCTGAACTTATTAAATATGAGCTTCCACGAATATTATTGACCATTCAATTTGTGAAGTAGACAAGCGCTGAGACAGGGTACCGAAAATAATTTTTGTTTTTCTCAGCCACCTCCAAGCGACGATATGTTATTGTTAGCAAATTTCGATGATTTTCAGAAATAGTTTAAATAATATTAAAAAACAGTCAATTGCAACATTTTAATAAAATAATCTTCAAAACGAGAGATTTATTTACAAAAAAGTTAAAATTTAAGCAGTTTTTCAAGTACCGTTACCTCGAAAACCACCAGAACCTTGCCTAAATTTTCAACTTGCACAGTGTAATTAATCTGAATAAAGAAAGATTTTACTGTTCCAGCATGAGATGGACTTTTTATTTAATCTTATGTGTAAAGTTTTTAAATTGTTTTTGATATTTAAAAATGATGTTTTAACAGCTGGCAACTCTTTTATTTTATAGGTGTAAGATATATTAAAAAATGTGTTCGGATTAAGACTTCCTCAGTCATCTTTCATTGAAACGAATTTTGTAGTATTTCATTTAACATTTACATATTTATTTTTTTACGTGGGAGGCAACTCTTTTACTTTGAGTTCAATAGGGGCTAAACTTTACAGGAACCATCTCCAGCCTACGCCAGAGAATTTCTGTTAAGAACATCAAAAGCATATTCATCAGCGGTTTCGGAGTCTTCGAAAGCTTACACACATTATATACACACATATATACATATATGTTTATAATTAGACGATAAGCTCCGATTACAATTTTATTGCGCAAAACGTACATAATGTGATTAGGTACAGCCATGTTAGTCAGAAAATCCAGTTAAATAATTTTGTCCAGCTAGCTTGTTCTATTCGAACCACTTTGCAGTGCTCGGAAAGCTCATTTGTAAAACAAAAAGTTACTTGTTAAGTTGCGAATAAGCAAGCTTTGAGTAAATTTGAAGTTACCAAGTAAATATTGTAAAGCGTAGTAAATAGAGAATTGCATTAACAAGTATTGATAAGTGTTTGTTGCACAATAAAGCAAATGGGACTCAGTTTTCTTCTAAGAACTTTTCAGGTGGGTAATTACCCACCTTTCAAAATTTCAGGTAGGTAGTACTACCCACCATACCCACGTCTTCCGCCGCCTCTGTGTATACCAAATTTAAAGTTCATGTGACTAATGGTTTCGAAGTTATTGTTGATAAAAAATTCTACGTCTACGAGATGTCCCACGCCCCCTTTTATAAACTCATTCATATACACCTTACAATAAGCACCTACCATAGCTGTGCCTGCATACCAAATTTCAAATTCGTGAGGCTTTTGGTTCCCAAGTTAGAGGTGATAAAAAATTTCACGCCTATGGGATGTGCCACGCTGCCTTTTACAAACATTTATTTATATGTATATACCTTACTATAAGCACTTACCATACAAATGTCTGCATACCAAATTTAAAGTTCATGTGACTTATGATTTCGAAGTTATAGCTGATAAAAAATTACACACCTACGGATGTGCCACGCCCCCTTTTGTAAACTCATTCATATATA
>NW_016159366.1:54076-65113 GCF_001687245.7 Rhagoletis zephyria | reverse complement strand
GTTTATTTTTTCTAAAATTTTAGTTTGTATACATTTGTTTTTTTCTGTATCTGTGAAAATAAATTATTACAAACACTTAAAGTAGAAAAGTATAATACAGAATTGAAGAAACAATAGGTTAAAATAAAATAAAGTCTAATCATCATCACTTTCATTGGATGAGTCACTCGTGGAATAGTCATGAGCATCAGTGGCATAACTATGAAAGCTGGAAACAATTGGCGTATTTACTGATTCCTTAACACTATCTGGGGACAATAAATCTAAGACTTCCGAGTTTAGGCTTCTAAGTCTTTTCTTTGGTATCTCTCTGAAGCTGTTTATTAAGGGATCCGATGTTATTAGCAACATATGCATAAGATCTCTATTCGTGGCTTCACGCGACTGCTTTTGTGTGTTATGTTCCCTGAATCGTCTCAAATCTTTGTTACGAGCTTCCTGGGCTTCCTCAGAAAGCTGGCCAATAGGCAAAATTGCTGATTTTATAATATCAGTACTGTGCACCAAGATTTTATGAACTGTAGCAGGCATACAGAACCACGGATAGAGATCTGTGTATAGTTTTTTAGTCTCACGCGCAAATATTTCAATCTTATCAATATTAATATTGTACCCAGATGATAATGCTCGAAGGAGAGTATCAAATTTTTTTATGAGCGTTACATCCAATTCCGTAATCTCAGCACTAACTTCAGAATTTTCGAAAAACCTACGAGCAGTATTGCCATCATTAGTATTACCGAATCCTGGTTTTGGTTTATCTACTATTAATCCAAGTGTACTTTTAAATTTATTCTGAATTTCGTGTGAACGTTGCTTTACACTAGCTTTATCTGACTCGTTCCGAAGTTGCCATTTTTTTACTTCGAGCCGATAACTAATGTGAAGCAAGCATTCAAAACATCTTATCCATGCATGCAGAGTAGACAAAGCAAAACCAAGACGATCGCGGCTAGGCATAAAAACCCGTGTCTCATCATTCATATCTTTTGGAGTGGCACCACAAATATAACACTTTTGGACGGAGGAAGTTTCAGTCAAAGCATTACAAACTTTTCCGTCAATCATTGTTAGGAGCATATTGTGGTTCACAGAAACCTCGTATTCTTGCACCAAGCACTTTGTTGGCAACAAAGCATTTATCTCCTCTAATACTTTGTTCGTCTCAGAAACGATAAAATCTTTTGTTTCTTTGGAAAAAATAAATTTAATTGGACGACAATACATCGTAGAAGAAGGTCGAGGATTCTGCCAAACAATGTTACCTTTTTCGTCCCGTAATTGGACGGGTACGAAAGAAAATATAAACAAAAACTCATCAGTGTCATCACTGCACGTGTTTCATCCACATCAATTTTGTTTGGATAACACTCTGATTTAGCCTTTCTTACACTGTAAAACGACGGAAATACCTTATGACCTGCTTGGATACTCCACTTCCGAGTCATTTTGTACGCATGAGTAGTCGACTTGCTATCTACATAGTATGCTAAAGCTTCTACACTGCTCAAACATCTAGCACTTTGCTCACATATTGTTTTCGCCGTGGATACTTTAGTGTTAACTTTCGCATTTTTTATAATATTTGCAATATTCCTGTTGCCGGACATACGTGTTGATACTTCTGCCGCATAAATTAACTCATCTGCACTTCTGGACTGCAGTAAGTCATCCACTCGACGCCGTTTAGTTTTTTGACTGGAATGAATGAAGTCCTTCTTTAGTCTCCCAGGGCCTGGGTTACCTAAAGATGTAGCTGGTAGTTCTGATGGCAAGTTTAAATGTACAGAAACTGTAAAAGTCATATCTGTACCCGAAAACCACTCCGAGTTTTTATTTATAAACCGTCCCCGATGTCTTCCAGAGCTCTTCCATTTCTCAGAAAGCCTTGACGAATATGCCGCAACTTTTATGGTTAAATCTCTTAAAAAATGCTCCGTTACTTCACTTAAATCATATTTTGATAGAACAAAATTTAATAACTCTTTATTTCTTGATTCTTTCGAATATTTCTACCAAACTTCGAAAAACTCAATTCTTTTTATGGTTATAACTAAATCTGAAAAAAATAAAATAAAATAGATGTGCACTGAATTCGCAATGGTTTTTTGTTTCGAGTGTTAACAGATACTCATGACTATAATATATATAAGATTTCAAGGGGTTACATGAGGAGACATATAACTTTTCCACCTCTGAAGTTGAAAATGTATATAAAAAATCGTTTTTTTCTTAATCATGGAATGTTAGACATACTAAAAATAATCAAATTGACAAAAGATTATAATCAAAAACTTCAGCTTACCTTTGAGTTCAGATTCCATCACAAAAATTAAGTAGAAGTGGTGACTTAAAGTTATATGAAGCGTAATATTCAAAACAAATTTTTCAAATAAATCAGTTCTGACTTCGACTGCTCTTGCTTACTTACTTCAATTACTCAACATATTAGAAGTGAAAATAACAAACAAGTGTAAATACCCCGTTATATTGGTCTTATGATTAATTACTCAATACAAAATTCTAGGAATAAAACTTTTGTTTTTGTCCACCTAGCTTGTTCTACACGAAACACTGTGCAACGGTGCGGATCTTATAGTTTTTTAGACAGGTTGCAACCCTATTAATATTCTAAGTAAAAAAGATCCCTCTCCTGTCGATACAGTGTATATTAGAGAAAATCTCGTCAAATCCGTTCAGTAGTTTTCGAGATTACCGCGTACTAAGAATCTCGACTTTCCTTTATACTACCCTGCAGATAAATTTAGAGACAGTCTGTTAAAGCACTAGTTCCGCCTTACACATTTCAGAACTATCTCTGAACTAGCGCAAAACGGCTGCAGAGAGAGGCAGTTGAAACTTTCGGAGTGCCAGTTGCGCTCTGTTGAGAAGTAAATGCACAAACTCTCACTTCTAGAGCGATACGAAAATAGCTCACCGGGAAGACCTCCGGCTCTAACATCGTTGGTCGCGAGTTCAAATCGCGGTGGAGGCAGTTGTGATTTTCAGATTTAACAAATTTAAATTGTGGGTTGCCGCTTAAAAATTGAAGAGAAAATTATCAAATTTAATGTAAATAAAATAAAAGAATAAAATAATTAAATAAAATGCAATCTGTGAAAGAACACAAAAAATAATAAAAAATTATCGAATAATAACTATTTTTTTCATAAAAAACTTACTGTCGCAGATCCGTCCAAAATGGAAACAGTTCAGAAAAGAAAAAATATCCAATAATCTAGTTTTAAAATTTTTTCTCATAAAAAACACTGTCCTAGAACTATCGAAAATGGAAGCAGTTCAGAACTTGTTCGAAAGTTCTGTAGAGGTGCAATTTCCACTTCGTAGGACATCACCATGTAAAAGGATACAGTTCAAAGCATTGCGTTGGGATAGATCGAGAACCAGTACCGCCTCTTAATGAGCTAGTTCTGCGCTAGTTCTGAACTAGCGCGATTTACTGCAGGGTATTTACAGATTAAGAAAGTATATGTATACAAAGCACCCTGCAGCAATCCAGACTCACCCTATGTTAGCCCTCAGATAGTCCCTATTGTTACCAGCAGTAGTCCCTCATAATTCCCCTGCCAATGGTTTCAACTGCCATTTTTAGCATTGGCGTGTCATTGGAAAAGGACCGGTCCAATCAACACTGACCGTAAGATAGTCCTGGACTAGTCCAATTTTGGAGATTTTTTTCGTTGGAGTAAGATTGCGTTCTGCACTTCGCAAATGCTTTTTATAATTCGGAAACACAAAAAAAAAAAATTTATCATTTTATAACCATGTTGCTTCTGACGGCATTTGAACCCGGACCCTCCTGAAAGCTAACAAATAGTGGCAAGCATCTCTGCGCACTGAGCTACAGCCACACATGTAAATGTGTGTTCAAATGTTCACTTTGCATCAAGGCCAGACCAAGTGATTGGGACATTTACAGGGTGGTGTTCTTAAAATTTTTTTTTATTTGAATTGCAAGACAACACCACCCTGTCACTGCCAAACTGTACTTTTCGTCTATCTCTAGGCCGGTTCCTTGGGGACTGGTCGAAGGCTGATATTTTCGATGCAAGCAAATGTCCAATTCTGACCAGTCAAATTTTAACCAGTGAAGTACTAGTCCTTTACGGAAAATAGGCCGCCTTATTGCTGCAGGGCATGCACAGCGGTGACAACACATACACACATACATGGTACATGTTTATCTGTACAAATGCACTAATAGCGCGCTGTGATGTTGAATCAAACTCAACTTTTGGAAAACACATTTACATGTATGGCTTTAGCTGAGTGTGCAAAGACGCTTGATACAATTGGTTGCTGCCAAGAGGGCCCGGTTNTTTTTGGAGATTTTTTTCGTTGGAGTAAGATTGCGTTCTGCACTTCGCAAATGCTTTTTATAATTCGGAAACACAAAAAAAAAAAATTTATCATTTTATAACCATGTTGCTTCTGACGGCATTTGAACCCGGACCCTCCTGAAAGCTAACAAATAGTGGCAAGCATCTCTGCGCACTGAGCTACAGCCACACATGTAAATGTGTGTTCAAATGTTCACTTTGCATCAAGGCCAGACCAAGTGATTGGGACATTTACAGGGTGGTGTTCTTAAAATTTTTTTTTATTGAATTGCAAGACAACACCACCCTGTCACTGCCAAACTGTACTTTTCGTCTATCTCTAGGCCGGTTCCTTGGGGACTGGTCGAAGGCTGACATTTTCGATGCAAGCAAATGTCCAATTCTGACCAGTCAAATTTTAACCAGTGAAGTACTAGTCCTTTACGGAAAATAGGCCGCCTTATTGCTGCAGGGCATGCACAGCGGTGACAACACATACACACATACATGGTACATGTTTATCTGTACAAATGCACTAATAGCGCGCTGTGATGTTGAATCAAACTCAACTTTTGGAAAACACATTTACATGTATGGCTTTAGCTGAGTGTGCAAAGACGCTTGATACAATTGGTTGCTGCCAAGAGGGCCCGGTTTTAATTACCATCAGACGAAACATAAAATTAAATTTTTTTCTTCTTAATTACGAAAAAGCATCTGTGCACTTCACAACGACATATTTTATAACATGCATACTCAAATTTAAAACGAGTTGGGTTGGTGCTCTTTCATATGCGTATTTTTTTAAATTTAGCACGTTTTTTTTTAATTCTAAAATTTTTTCTCCTCTGTGTAAATAAATACTTAAAGGGAAACAAAAATACGTAAACTTTAATAAATCACAAATAGACAGATCTTGAGTTACTAAATCCTTTAAAGCGTTAAAAATGTAGGAACTAATTATAACATTGTTTCACACTAAAAAATTCGTGAAAATATAAATATCGTAGTATCGAAAAAAAATATCGTCGATGTCCATATATAGGTTCCCAAAACATCGCGATAAAAATATCAATGTCGACCGAAAAATCATCGATATCGCTTACATCGATATATCGTTTGCATCCCTATGCGTATACATATTTGGTTTCGGTGGGGGTAAAATTTGCGAAAATTTAACGCATAGCCCAACAAAAAACCTTGCGGGGCTAGACTGAGACGAACACATCGCACGTTTAATAATATGGAGATGTAACTCAAAATTTATGTTTTTGGAGATTTCATCACACAATTAATGAGCTTGATAAGGAGAATATGTTCAGTCTAACAGATGACTAAACTTCCCAAAAATGGCTAATATATGTGACTTTCCATCTAACTTTCTAATGGTATACCAACTGTATGAATTGAACAAACTTTGATTGTGTTTTCCCAAAAAATTTAAATTTTGAAATAATTCTGTATATTATAAGCGTGCGACACCATGTTTGTCTCAGTGGGTGAATTTGGTGGGGTGAATTGGGAACCACTCGGGGTACGGGGAGTCCAGTTGGTATTCAGTTTACATCCAGTTGGTAACTAGTCTTTGGGGACCAGTTGGTACCCAGTCTGAGATCAGTCAGCGACGAGGCACTAAGTTTGGGAACTAGTTACTTTCATACCATTTTGTGTCCAGTTGGTTGATTTCCATTGGCCGTTTGAAGGCCTTTTAAGGTGTTTTAACGTGTTTTTGAACGCTGGGAGTGCCGTGTTTTCGAGTAGGGGTCGCCCCTCGACAGGCAAGGGAAAATCACCAAGTGAATTTCTGCCATGAAAAACAGCTTCTCATAAAAATACAATCGCCGCTCGGAGTCGGCGTAAAACTGTAAGTCTATCTCCTTTGTGTGACAACATCAGGGCGCACGCCACAAAACAGAGGAGAAGCTCGGCCGAACACTTAACATATGTGTAAGCACCAATCTATTAATATCTTTGAATTATTTCAATATCTATTGCAAAATTTTATACAGACAAGACTAAAAAGTAGAAAATAAATAAAATATAAAAAATAAATGGACTAAAAAGTATAAAATAATTTTTCTCAGTCCCATAGAATTTGTTTTGATGACTTTTGATTTTAAAATTTTAGCAAAAGTCATTATAAACAATTTATATGAGAAGTAATATATGTATGTATGTGGGTATATGAATGATCGCTTAAAATCGACCTCAATTTTGTACTTGCACTGTAGAAATTTTAGGTCTGTGTTATGCAGTTTGACTATTTGCTATTAAATCCAATGCTTTGTATTGCATGCGCTCCACGTTTTTCGTTTTCAATCTCATAAATTGTTTATAATGACTTTCGCTAAAATTTCAAAATCAAAAGTTATCACAATAAATTCCATGGGACTGAGAAATATTATTTTCTACTTTTTAGTCCATTTTTAAAAGTGTGGTATATTGAAAAGTTTTTTTTATTTTATTTATTTGTTGTTTTGTTAACGGTTTATATTTATTGTTGCGCAGATAAATAAAAAAAAAATCCCCTGAAGATGCTAAAAATTTTAACGAAACGTCGGGAAAAATCTAAATAAAGTATTTTTATTTACACAACGGTTAGATCAGAAAATCCTAACAAATATTACAATTTCAATGGACCTAAGGCTAACTTTATAGAGAGTTTATAAGCTACAAGAATATGACAAGAAAAAACTTGTACCGTTTGAGATACAATGTTTTTCTCGGTTATATTATTTTTAACAAAAACAAGTTTTTTACATGTTGTTTATATGGAAAATTTCAAATGCCCACCGACACCTCTTAAAATTGGATTAACAATTTTTCGAAATGGGAGAATTTTCTTCTTAGTAAATAGGTCCTTTCAAGGCCATCAATTCGTCAAGTTAGTTATTTTGGATCACCCTAATGTACAAGATACCTATACTGGTTACAATAATTTTAAGCTATACAAACACATTTTTTTAGTATTAATTTCGCTGGATCACAAATTTGAATTTGGTTTTTGTTCTCCAGACGCCACTATCCAATCAGTATGTACAATCGTCCGTTGATTCCATACATCGAGTTAATTTTTTATTCCATGGATACGTTTTCGCGATATTTTCAATTTACCGTTATTCAGCTTAAAACAGAAGGTAGTTCCACTTAGTCATTTATATCTCATGAACCAATTTAACAAACTGAAAATGGAAAACCACAAATGAAAGCTAACAAAATTTTCCATAAACCGTATGTACATCACTTTCCGATAGGACCGATAGTCTCTGAGAAATTAATTATTCATTTCAGTGCTTTTTTTGTGGTGGAAAAATTAAAAAACTAACGGGTTCTTTGTCAAACTCTTGCAGTTGTGCCAAAGCCTGTTCTGTTACTAACAAATCAAGTTACTAATGAAGCAAATCGGTGGATAAATAAAGAAGTAATGAGTGGTCAGATGAAAATGCGCAAAGATTTTTTATATGAGAAATGAGCAGGAAATAATGTTACGCAGTAGCACGCTTTTACGCTCATATTTCATACAAAAAATCTTTGCGCATTTTCATTCGACCACTCATTACTTCTTTATTTATCCATCGATTTTCTTCATTAGTAACTTGATTTTTTTATAACAAAACAGGCTTTAGCACAAAGGCAAAAATTGACACATAACCTGTTATTTTTGAAATTTGTCTTCTGTTAGTGTTTTTTTTTCATATCCTCATTAAAAAAAATGAAAAATCTGGAATGAATAATTAATTTTACACAAACTATCAGCCTTATCGAAAAGTGAATTTTGTTAGCTTTCATTTGCCGTATTTCATATTAAGATTGTTAAATTTCTTCGTAAGATATACGTGATTAAGTTTAAGTACTTTTGGTTTTAAGCTGAATAACGGTAAATTGAAAATATCTTGAAAACTTATCCAAGGAATAAAAAATTAAGTCGATTTTCGGAATAAGCGAGCAATTCTTTATAGGAATTGGATAGTGGCATCCATTGAACATTTTTGCTGTAATCCATTGTTATTGGTTTTAAACGAAATTTTTTATATAGGAGAAATTATTTTGTGTATTTATTCATAACTCGAAGTATGTATGCATTTCCAACTTAATATTCACAGTCCCTTAACCACCAAAAAATCGTAAGCGCCATTTTTTCAAAATTTTGTTTTTGATGCAGGAAAAATTTCGCTTACGTTTTATATTTGGCAGATAGGGCTTGATATGTATATGACGTTTATCATTTTTATTGGTGAATTACAATTTCGCTAACAAGGCATTTTTTTTTAGAATGGATAATTTAGATAGAGCTTTAACGGAATCACTTGACTTTGTCACCGTCTTGAACCATTTGCAAGGCTCAGTAGAATATCTAGAAATGCAAAAGCGAACTACTGACAGCATAGCCTCACATAAATCATTTATCTCGGACACTAGCATCGATACTTCTGGTAAGTTTCTGGTCATTGAGTTTCTATCTCTAAATATATTTGCTAAGTAGATGAGATTTGTTATATTTTTAAATTTATTTTTAGATCGGTCTGCATATATAGAAAGGATCCAACATCGCGAAAATGCACAAAAAGAGCTTTCGCTAAATGTATTCATCATAGAGCAGACCTTGTACATGTTGTGGTTGCATCTGGACTTTTACGTGAAAAACACTTCAAGCTTAACAGGAATTTGTCTGGTATCTTCTTTCGAAGGTAAGAGTTGAAGACATTTTATTTATCTGGCCTCGAGTCATCCCATACTTAAACGTACATATGTAAAGTGCATATGGAAATTCGTAAGAACACAAATCTCAAAACTCTTTGGAGCCGAATTAATTGCCGTTGGCAACTAACTAGAAATCGACCGAGCATGCCCAGCTGAAAAATCTGTATTCCTAATCAGAGTGCAGTCACAACTATAGTCGATATAGCATATCTGAGAGTGGCGACGATAAATAAATTATTTGTATAATGGCAGAAAGTCAAAATCAGGAGAAATTTAGGTAACATTTTATTTTCGCCTGAAAGGAATTAAAAACCCCCACACATAATGGCTTCCTCTAATCTTGAGGGCATTGGGTTTATTAATCCTGTAAACTCGGTTGGAGTAGTAGGGTTAGTTATTTACTGGATTATGCTTTGGTCCTTGTGCTGTTTTTTGGGGATAATTGTTTTCAATATCGCTGGGATCTGAGATGACGGACAGGCAATTTAAAACCCCGTAAAAGCTTGGCAGAGTGATAAAAATGATATAAGAGATCCTTCTTAAACGCAATAAAATATAGTTTAACCACATGTTTAGAGCGGCATTCTATGAATTATGGTAAAGTTATGGCTCTCTTCTTTATAAACATTAATGCAAATGATCAGTCTCATTAATTTCGAAACCGTTGCATATAGTACAGTCCAAATATGATGATTCGGTGGCGAGAATGTAAACATCGAAGAGAGATTTTTGCAAGTTTTGGTCATCTTTCTTCGTTTAAATTTTTTTTATTATTTTTTATTATTTTGTGAGAGTATAGCTTACTAAAGAATGGACACGAAACTAACTAACTAGTCAATTGTGTTCATTCATCACTTGCGTAAAACTAACTGTAAATAAAAAGTAGGTATGCACATTCTTAGGGTATGTTGTCGTTGTTAATTTCGCGTATCTACTTTTTGTAACTTCTACGTATATAAAAAATCCCAAAATTTGCATCTTTACACATTCATATTTCTGGCATGCGGGGGACGATATGTACTTGCCGATTTGTTTTACAAAAATTATTTAAAAAGCAGACATCTCGGTTGCTCAGCAAACCGGTTAATCGTTTCTGCAATTATTTCACATTAATTCTCTAAAACAAATTTTCGATGTATTCTTAAAATGCATAAACCTAAAGGTAAATTTTATAGGAAATTAAAGTAACAACTTATTAAAACTAGTAGTAACCCCCGAAATACGGGTGAGTACTTAGCTCAAAATTTATTTAAAGAACTTCGTGAAAGACAACAATTAATCTTGTGATTTATTTTGGAACGAATCATCTTACCACCCTGTCGGAAAAATCAACCAACACCAACACAATTAATCTTGTATTGCTAGACACCTGATAACCCAGGATAATTTTTAAGTTCTTAAAAGACATTACTCTACTCTAAGCTTCGTGCAGTTGGCCATGAGAAAACCGTCATCTTTAAAGTATAGTCCATCCTTTCACAATATCTGGTATTAGTCTTAATCTGAAACGCAATAATCATTGAAAATTTGCGCCGTTTATGGTGAAAAGCATTTAATATCACACTTTCAAACTAAAGCTTTCTTAAACCCTAGAAGCCTAATCCATTTGGGAGTAACGTAAAGCCTTAACATACGCCGTAGAGGCTTATGTACTNCTAGAAGCCTAATCTATTTGGGAGTAAAGTAAAGCCTTAACATACGCCGTAGAGGCTTATGTACTTAAAAGATAACCTGTGAGCTAAAATATACTCCTGTCTTATTTTTTTTAAGAATATTGAAGTTGTGAGTTTGACTAATAATAAAACCTAGTTTTATTAATAAAAACTATAACCACATTTATTTAAAACAAGAAAATAAAAAGTAAATTTTGTGTTAAAATTTAAAAAATAGACCCATTCCGTATACGCCTCGCAGACGTAGATTATACTTTTAGGGTTAACCCTTTCAGTACAAAAATTCAACCACTGGTTCTAAAAAATTTTAAATATGTATACCG
>NW_016159366.1:47964-53955 GCF_001687245.7 Rhagoletis zephyria | reverse complement strand
CATTCAGGGTCCTTTTTAATGGTCAGTGATATCCTAGGTGTTCAAAAAAGAAAGGATCTCAGCTATTTATATTTTATTATTTATTTTTTGCTTTCGTGAAATATATTTCAAAACTATAAATAATACCTAATAACTTTTCCGAATCTCAATTCCACGGAAAATGGTTAATATTTTTCAATAGATTATATTACTCACTATCGACTTTTCTGCCGTTTTTGACTTTTTTGACAAACACGGTTAACTGCAACTGCAGCTTTCATTTTAGTTTGATATATAGCTCAATTCTGTGGCTGCTACAGATCGGCCTAACTAAGTCGTATGACTGAGCGATTATATATAGATACTAAAGGCCTGAACTACAAAACATAGCGACATGTAACACATCATGCAAGTGCCAGTTTATATCATGTCGCTTATACACGTTTGAAAGTGATATATGAGGACGCTGCCAATAATTTCTAATCAAATCATGCATCAAATTTATGCATGTCAACAAAAGGAACACATGCGACATATTCAGAATTATTATTTACATTGTATATACGGGAAGAGATTTTCCGAATTTTGCATGCTCCTACTATAGAAAAATTTATTAAACAACTAGCTGTACCCTGCCATGCTTTGCTGTGGCATATTCCTGTTACATAGATGATAAATGGTTAACGAAACAAAGCATATGTCTCATATAAGTTTGATATTGTAATACATAAGTACTTGTGTGCACACAATATTTGTCGTTTTGCCATTCTCTGCATAGATATCAAGGATATCTGGTTTGCCGACACGGGAACATGCAACATCTGAGAAGCAATCAGCATCTAAATCTAAACCACACTTTTCCAAAGGTTGACCTTGGGCATTATTGATTGCGATTCCGAATGCCAATCGAATTGCGAATTGCAATCTTTTAAATTGAAATTGTGTATTGGTCGGAATCATGGGAACTCTTCACCTTTGCCACAATGTAGACTATTTCAGGCAAGCATTTATCTCGCCCGGTATTGTTAATCGAGAAATTAAAGGCAATGTTTACGTTAAATCTCTTGAGAGCAACATCAATGCATTCCCGAATGGTTAAACGTTTCCATGCAAATCTCGCTACAATCGATCAAAAACCTCAAGCAATTTTTTGTGTCCAATGGTACACTTATCCCAAACAATGAGTTTAAATTTTCGTAATACTTTTTCCATACCGGATCTTCTGGAAATATTGCACGTATGATTGCTGAATTAGCAATTATTTCACCTAATAACAATGTCGCAGAAATTCCAGGCGGAGCCCTAGCTAAGCTTATGTAATTTTTTGAACGAAACGTCCCCCGAATCAATCTGATAAGGAATGTTTTCCTAGTTCCTCCAGGCGTATCCAAGAATAAGGCCCCCAGATATCATTTTCTCCTTCTTATTTGACGCTGGAACCGCCTAAGCCATTTGGCCGAGCTCGACAAAGAACGTCAGTCGTTTATCTCTGTGGCAACTGACGCCAATAGGAAATGCCACGTGAAGCCAAATTCTTCACCACTTGGTCTCTCCATTGCAGTGCGGGCCAACTCTTTTTCTGGTACGCCCAGCGGATTCCGAGTTGAATACTTTCAGACCTGGAACGTCGGTTCCCATTCGAATGGCATGTACAAGCCAACGGTGCCGCTGTATTTTCATTCGCTGCACTATGACCATTTCGTTGTAAAGCTCATACAACTCATCGTTCCATCGTCTGCGATACTCCCCGTCTCGAAGGCGGAGAGACCTGTAAATCTTTCGTAAGATCTTTCTTTCGAATACTCCAAGAGCCGCCTCATCGAATTTTGTCATTGTCTAAGCTTCTGCGCCATAAACCCGCTCGGGAATGATCAGTGACTTATAGAGTGTGGTTTTTGTACGTCGAGAGAGAACTTTACTCCCGAATTGCCTACTCTGTCCAAAGTTGCACTTTTTGGCTAGAGTGATTCTGAGTTGGATTTATATGCTGACATTATTATCGGTGTTAATGCTGGTTCCCAAGTAAACGAAATTCTTTACTTTCTCGAAATTACAACTGGCAACAGTGACGTGGGTGCCAAGGTGCGAATGCCCTGACTGTTTATTTGATGTTGTTATCGTTCGTTATCCAACTTGGAAAAGGCAGAACAGACTTCGAGGTTTTTGTTACCGATGATGTCGATGTCATCGGCACACGCCAGAAATTACACGCAGCTCTTATTATGTTAACACTTGCATCATGCGATCGTAAATGCCCTTCTGCTTTAGCTTTAATTTGGGAATGTCTGTTTGCGCATATAATAGGAGTTCGCAATAATAATAATAATAATAATCATAATAATATTATCTATCGTTATTAAAAATTTCTTTACTCGGAATATACTTAGTATGCCATGGCGACCCCAAACTAAATTGTTTATGATTAAAATTTAACTGTTAACTGTGTTAATGTAAGGGAATGGCGATAAAAATTCTAAATTTTCATTATTTCATTTCATGGGATATTTTTATGTTTTCGTTACGCTGTTTATAATTTTTTCATTTGTATCAGTTGTTATTTATAAATTTTTTTCTGTGTGTAATTTGTATACCAAATCTTCGTTGATAATATGATCACTTCGTTTGATAAGATGTTGTAAACTCTCTCTTCATTTTAACTATCCGGATTTGGATAAGTGAAAACATTAACAAAAAATTTCTCTTGTAAAGCTTTCCCAAACGCTTTCCGTTTCGAACCAGTTATGTAATATTTCATTTAATTCAAATATTTTCAGTTTAATTTTATATATTGCATAATTCTATTGAGAGTCTTTCCAAATCAAGATTCCTTAAATACCTTTCGTTTGGTACTCATATTTTAACATTTCATTTATTTTATCAATTTAATGGAGTTTTATTTTCAAACAGGTGGCAAACCTCTTCAAACATATTTTCGACCGTAAGTCTTCTTAAAGCTCTTTAGTTTGATACCCATATTGCAATATTTCATTTGTTTAATCAATTTAACTGAGTTCAAATTTGCAAATGTGTGGCAACCCTCCTTAAAAATATTTCCAACAGTCATGTTTTTTAAAAGTCTTTAAGTTGATACCTTTATTGTAATAAGCCATTTATTTGATCAATTATATTGAGTGAAATTTTCAAACAGGTGGCAATCCTCCTCAAACTTATTTTCGGCTGTAATCCTTCTTAAAAATCTAAAGTTTAATACCCACATTGCAATATTTCATTTGTTTAATCAATTTAACTGAGTTCAAATTTGCAAATGTGTGGCAACCCTCCTTAAAAATATTTCCAACAGTCATGTTTTTTAAAAGTCTTTAAGTTGATACCTTTATTGTAATAAGCCATTTATTTGATCAATTATATTGAGTGAAATTTTCAAACAGGTGGCAATCCTCCTCAAACTTATTTTCGGCTGTAATCCTTCTTAAAAATCTAAAGTTTAATACCCACATTGCAATATTTCATTTATTTTATCAATTTAACTGAGCTTAAATAAAAATATGTGGCAGCCCTACTCAAAAGTATTTCCTACAGTCATCTTTCTTAAGCCTCTTTAATTTGATACCTATATTGTAATGTGATTTATTTTATAAATTAAACTTAGTTAGATCTTCAAACAGGTGGTAACCCTCCTCAAACATAGTTTCGGCTGTAAGCCTTCTTAAAACTCTTTAGTTTGATACCCACATGGCAATATTTCATTTAATTTATCAATTTAATTGAGTTAAAATTTTCAGCCCTCCTCCAAAATATTTCCGACAATCACCTTTCTTAAACTCCTTTAATTTGATACCTATATTGTAATATGTCATTTATTTTATCAATTAAATTTAGTTAAATTTTCAAACAGGTGGCAACCCTCTTCAAACATATTTTCGGCTGAAAGCCTTCTTAAAACTCTTTAGTTTACACCCACATTGCAATATTTTATTTGGTTTATCAATTTAACTGAGTTAAAATTTTCAAATAGTTGGCAACCCTCCGCAAAGGCATTTCCAGCAGTTATATTTCTTAAAGCTACTTAATTTTGTACCCACATTGCAACATTTCATTTATTTTATCAATTTTACTGAGTTAAAATTTTAAAATAGGTGGCAACCCTCCTCAAAAATATTTCCAGCAGTTATCTTTCTTAAACCTCTTTAATTTGATACCCATATTGTAATAATTTATTTATTTTATCAATATAATTGGGTTTAAAAATTTTCAAATAGGTGGCAACCCTCCAATTTTTTGCGATATCATTGGTTCTGATATTATACCGAACAATAAGAAAAAAATGCGTGTGTAACACCGTACACATGATAGAAGTGAAACTTCTTAAAAAGGTACCAGGTATCTACTCACGAAATTGGATGTGTAAACATATGTTTACGGTTCGGCAAACCATTAGGCGATTGAGTTACATACATACGTCTGGTTAGAAATCGAACAATTATTTAATTTCATCTTATTAATTTTCTGATATGCATATAATTTATTTATTCATTTTCCGGTAACATCACCTTTTATGAAGTCGCGCTTCTAGCATCCATAGGACCGGGTTGTAATGGAAGTAATTGTATGTTTAACAAACAAATGAAAATGTTTATAATGCAATCAATAGATCCTTACGAATGCGCCATTACCAAGGCACTAAGTAACGTACGCACTTTTGTTTGCAAAATGCATTTATTTAAGGCGAATTCATATATTCTTATCACGAGTTCATATATTCATGTGGTAGCAAGAGTATAAAAACCTATAATTACCTTATAAATTAAAAGCATAAGTATCACATGTATGCGTAGTCCAATTCACGAAATCATTTCATCGATCTGAGTAAAAACTAAGTGCATAAACTCTATTTCGCGTTAATTGTAATCATGAAATGGTGTTCATTCATTCAGTTTCTACTCAAACGCATGAAATGATTTCATGAATTGGTGGCCTACGCATAATGATAGTAAATGACAGAATGAATTACAACAAACACATCCTTTTGACATACTGCAAGCCGAAAACGCTTTCGGTAACCACCATGTTTTAGGCTAAAAAAAATTTACTTTTTTCGGGTAGGTGGACCAGGGACCGGTCTATTAGAAAAAATCTTATTATAGTCCGATTTGCTTAAAATTTAGTACGTATGTAGCTTTTTAGCATATATTAGCATATATGACCCATTTTTTCCGGGAAGTGGTCCAGGGACCGATCTATTCGAAAAAATCGAATTTACGGTCCGATTTGCTTAAAATTCGGTGCGCAGATAGCTTTTTAGCATGTATTAGCATATGTGATCAATTTTTTCCGAGGAGTGGACCAGGGACCGATCTATTCCAAAAAATCGCATTTACGGTCCGATTTGCTTAAAATTCGGTATGTGAGTAGGTTTTTAGCATATATTAGGATATATGGTCCATTTTTTCCGAGAAGTGGATCAGGGACTGATCTATTCGAAAAAAACGTATTTACGGTCCGATTTGCTTAAAATCGGTACATAGGTAGCTTTTTGCCTGGATAAGCTTATAGATTCCTGTTTTCCAATTTTCATGCAATTTCGAATATAAATAGCTTTAAGTAACGACCATATCAAGGGGCGAATTCGTCACTAGGCAAGATTTTTTTGCGCCAATCAGAAACAACGGATACTGTCAAAATATAATTATAATATATAATATATCTCAACTAATTTATATTTAGAAAGCCGTTTGTTAGTTTTCGCAAGGCTCGAGAGCGGCTGAACCGATTTTTTTGAAACTGCCCATTTTGTCAGCGAAGTGGACCAGGGACCGATCTGTTCGAAGAAATCGTATTTATGGTCCGATTTGCTTAAAATTCGGTACGTAGGTAGCTTTTTGCCTGGATAAGCTTATAGATTCCTGTTTTCCAATTTTCATGCAATTTCGAATATAAATAGCAATTAGTATGGGAACCAACAACAAACAAAGTTACCACATGGTAAAATGTTTTAAAGTTACCAGGTGGCAAAATTAACACAGTAGATAATATAGAACTGTGAGTACCCTA
>NW_016159366.1:40479-46277 GCF_001687245.7 Rhagoletis zephyria | reverse complement strand
TAATCATAATAATATTATCTCATGTTATTCAAAATTTCTTTACTCGCAATATACGTAGTTGGCCTTGGCGACCCCAAACGAAATTGTTTACGATTAAAAGTTAACTGATTTATAATGCTTGGGAATGGTGTCAACAATTTTAAGTTTTCATTAAGTATTTTTTAAACCGCTTTCATGTGATATTTTTTTCTTTTCGTTACTCTTTTATCACTTTGATATTTGTTTCAGTAGTTTTAGCCGACTTCAAAAAAAGGAGAAGGTTATCAATTCGTCGGAATTTTTTTTATGCATATTACCGCATAACTTTGGACCACGTCAACCGATTTCCAGGTGATCCCATACTAATTTGGTTGGTAAAAAAATTAACGGTACTATTAAACTTTCATATGAGAATTGGAGTCGGTGTGTTGTTTGCCTTTAAAATTACTTGTTTATTAATTTTTTTACATTAAGTAATTTGTGTACCAGCTGTTCGTTGATAATATGATCACTTCGTTTGATAAGATGTTGTAAACTCTCTCTTTATTTTAACTATCCGGATTTGGATAAGTGAAAACATTAACAAAAGATTTCTCTAGTAAAGCTTTCCCAAACGCTTTCCCTTTCGAATCAGTTATGTATTATTTCATTTAATTCAAATATTTTCAGTTTACTTTTATATATTGCATAATTCTATTGAGAGTATTTCCAAATCAAGATTTCTTAAATACCTTTAGTTTGGTACTCATATTGTAACATTTCATTTATTTTATCAATTTAATGGAGTTTTATTTTCAAACAGGTGGCAAACCTCTTCAAACATATTTTCGACCGTAAGTCTTCTTAAAGCTCTTTAGTTTGATACCCACATTGCAATATTTCATTTGTTTAATCAATTTAACTGAGTTCAAATTTTCAAATAGGTGACAACCCTCCTTAAAAATATTTCCAACAGTCATGTTTTTTAAACGTCTTTAAGTTGATACCTTTATTGTAATAAGTCATTTATTGTATCAATTAAATTGAGTTAAATTTTCAAACAGGGGGCAACCCTCTTCCTACATATTGCCGACTGCAAGCCTTCTTAAAAAGCTAAAGCTTATTACCCACATTGCAATTTTTCAATTATGTTATCAATTTAACTGAGCTAAAATTTTCAAATAGGTGGCAGCCCTCCTCAAAAATATTTCCTACAGTCTGTTTTTTAAACTTCTTTAATTTGATACCTTTATTATTATTATAAGCCATTTATTTGATCAATTATATTGAGTCAAATTTTCAAACAGGTGGCATAGGCTGGGTCGATTTTGTATGGGGGAAAATAAAAGTCATTTCACCGCATTGTAATAGTAATATTATGATGTCTTAGGTCTAAGCCAACTGTTATTGGCCAAGAAAGATTAATTTAAAACTTATCTTTAGCCCGCGCAATTGAATCAAAGTCTATGAATTATGAAAATGAAACTTTGGCTTGTAATATCTATGGAATGCGTTATTGTTATAAACAGGACGATATATCAAATTAAGGGCTATTAAATTTAGTACCTCACGTTCATTTATCATTTTTCAATAAGTCTACACGTTTTTAAGATATTAAGATAAAACTTACAGAAACTATAATTTTCCCTTATAAATTTTCAATTCTTTATTACTTCAGCAACCAAGTGAAAAATACAAAAAAAGTGAGACGAGATTTATTTCAAACGTTTTAATGTTTTTGGATGTCTATATTATATTAAAATGACCATGGACCTGGTCACGCCGATTTGGTCAGTTTTCAAGATCGTGGTGAATGAATGTATTGTCAAAGATTAGGAATCGTTTGACAAGTTAATAGTAGTTTCAAACATATAAGTATTTACATACATTAGCATAATGGTGCGGAATGGTTTCATTAGTCACCTAAGAAGCACATTTTTCGCGGTTTCTTACTTCGCCGTTATATGAAAGTATGGGACGTGCAATAATTGTTTAGATATACATAAATATTTTAGTTAACTCCATTGTGTGAGAAAGTGACTGTAGGTAAATGCAATAGTCTTTAACATATACTGGGAAATCCTTTTGAGTACTCTCCAATTGGACGATATTGCTTTGCATTCAGCTTGAACGAAAAAAGTCACTCGCTGGCACAGTTTTCTGTAATCCGGTTCTTTTATTTAAAGGTTATTTATACAATTGAAGAGACATTTTTTTAGAAAAAAAAACTGGAAATCCACTTAAGTTTTTCGATATAACTTTGGTAAATGTTACTCCATCGGTACGTAATAATTAACAAATTGAAGGCGAGACTTACTGTTACTGATTTATGATAATAAAAAAATAAAAAAATTGTAAAAAAATTTTTTTGTCATTTTGCTATATTTGCAATTTTTAAATTGTATGCATAAACATAAGTAAACTAATTAGTGTTTCTAGAAGTTGTGCCTGTTCAGTGTTTCCATACTCATTTGCATAAACAAAATTTTTCCACGATGATTGAGGATAATGGCTATTCTATTAGAGCTACCGAAATTGTTACTAAATTTGCAAAAATTCGCAAACTATAGCTAATATTTAAAAAAGATTAGAATATTTGGAACTAGCGATCTAAATGCACGCCAGCAATATTAATGCTGTTCTTTACATGTTTTGACTATAGGCCAGTGCAATTATCAGAGAACAATTAAATTTTTCCTGAAAATAGATAAGTTTGAGATTAACGAGAAGCTAAAGTGCTGCGAGAAATAATATTTGACTTTATTTTTTGTGTTAACGGATTCATTATCTAATAATATACACCAACCCTTTTTACTGAACTCNGACTGTAGGTAAATGCAATAGTCTTTAACATATACTGGGAAATCCTTTTGAGTACTCTCCAATTGGACGATATTGCTTTGCATTCAGCTTGAACGAAAAAAGTCACTCGCTGGCACAGTTTTCTGTAATCCGGTTCTTTTATTTAAAGGTTATTTATACAATTGAAGAGACATTTTTTTAGAAAAAAAAACTGGAAATCCACTTAAGTTTTTCGATATAACTTTGGTAAATGTTACTCCATCGGTACGTAATAATTAACAAATTGAAGGCGAGACTTACTGTTACTGATTTATGATAATAAAAAAATAAAAAAATTTTAAAAAAATTTTTTTGTCATTTTGCTATATTTGCAATTTTTAAATTGTATGCATAAACATAAGTAAACTAATTAGTGTTTCTAGAAGTTGTGCCTGTTCAGTGTTTCCATACTCATTTGCATAAACAAAATTTTTCCACGATGATTGAGGATAATGGCTATTCTATTAGAGCTACCGAAATTGTTACTAAATTTGCAAAAATTCGCAAACTATAGCTAATATTTAAAAAAGATTAGAATATTTGGAACTAGCGATCTAAATGCACGCCAGCAATATTAATGCTGTTCTTTACATGTTTTGACTATAGGCCAGTGCAATTATCAGAGAACAATTAAATTTTTCCTGAAAATAGAT
The DNA here is from genome assembly GCF_001687245.7 of Rhagoletis zephyria. Classification (NCBI taxonomy): domain Eukaryota; kingdom Metazoa; phylum Arthropoda; class Insecta; order Diptera; family Tephritidae; genus Rhagoletis; species Rhagoletis zephyria. Next base: position 42,825 of record NW_016159366.1, on the reverse strand, counting down.
AAGTTTGAGATTAACGAGAAGCTAAAGTGCTGCGAGAAATAATATTTGACTTTATTTTTTGTGTTAACGGATTCATTATCTAATAATATACACCAACCCTTTTTACTGAACTCAGAATTTTTAAAAAGAATTGGTCATATTCGACTAAAGTGCTGTGGGTCACTTGGCGGTCGATGCGCGGACTCTCACAATTAAAATAAAATACTAAAATTTTGCAGGCTTGTTGTTGACTTAATGATACAATCTATTTTCACTATTACCAAGGGATTTGAGAAAAATTAGATTTTCGACCCGCCCTAAGGTGGCAACCCCCCTGAAACATTTTTTTGGCTCTAATCCTTCTTAAAAATCAAAAGTTTAATACCCACATTGCAATATTTCATTTATTTTATCAATTTAACTGAGCTAAAATAAAAATAGGTCGCAGCTCTCCTCAAAAGTATTTCCTACAGTCATCTTTCTTAAGCCTCTTTAATTTGATACCTATATTGTAATGTGATTTATTTTATAAATTAAACTTAGTTAGATCTTCAAACAGGGGGTAACCCTCCTCAAACATAGTTTCGGCCTTCTTAAAACTCTTTAGTTTGATACCCACATGGCAATATTTCATTTAATTTATCAATTTAATTGAGTTAAAATTTTCAGCCCTCCAAAATATTTCCGACAATCACCTTTCTTAAACTCCTTTAATTTGATACCTATATTGTAATATGTCATTTATTTTATTAATTACATTTAGTTAAATTTTCAAACAGGTGGCAACCCTCTTCAAACATATTTTCGGCTGAAAGCCTTCTTAAAACTCTTTAGAGTTTACACCCACATTGCAATATTTTATTTGCTTTATCAATTTAACTGAGTTAAGATTTTCAAATAGTTGGCAACCCTCCTCAAAGGCATTTCCAGCAGTTATGTTTCCTAAACCTACTTAATTTTGTACCCACATTGCAACATTTCATTTAATTTATCAATTTGACTGAGTTAAAATTTTAAAATAGGTGGCAACCCTCCTCAAAAATATTTCCAGTAGTTATCTTTCTTAAACCTCTTTAATTTGGTACCCATATTGTAATAATTTATTTATTTTATCAATATAATTGGGTTTACAAATTATCAAATAGGTGGGAACCCCCCAATTTTTTGCGATATCATTGGTTCTGGTATTATACCGAACAATATAAAAAAAAATTATTCAAATCGGTTCAGCCGTTCTCGAGTTTTGACGACCGTGACATACGAACACAACATTTTTATTATTATTACAAGCTTTTATTAAACTTCTCTTGTATGTATGTATGTATGTATCTTTGTATGGCCTGGAACTTTGCAGTCAATATTTAACAAACTTCCCGATGAGCTACAGACTTGAAACTTCAAACTTAGCTCAGAACTCGAGGACAATGCAATGTAAAAGATGAATTAATCCGCTAGGTGGCGATTGACCGTGTATGTTCTTGTGGTGTGATTGTACCAGCTGTTGGTGCGACTTCAAAAACTATTTGAAAATTTTATGATTGTACCAGCATGCTGGTGTCGTGAGTGGTGAAATTAGCTCAATTTTCTAAGTAGAAAATGTGTTGGCGAAAATTTCTCGCACTATATGAGTCAAAGCCGTGTTTGTGGAAGATTAAGTTCTCGATATTGCAGTTGTGAATTAAAAAAAAAAAACAATGTTTGACAAAATGGTAGAAAAATTATGAAATTTCGGCTCTAATCATTTCGATCTTTCCTCGACCTCATTTCTAAAGAAATAAATATTGTACCAGCATGCTGGTAAGTTATATGCTTCGAGCCTGATGGTACAATCAACAATTGATGGAGCCGAGCAAGCTGGTGTCGTATATTTCCCCTTTTATACAAAAAGGTTTTTGGTTGGATAAAATATTTGTTTTTTTTCCAGAGTTCATTGTTTTTCTATACCATTACTTATTGATAATGTTTGCGTGTATACTTATATATGTATATGTAAGTAGAAAATTTGAGCTACCATTTTTAGCTACAATGACTTTTTTTAGCTCTTTTTTAGCCCTTTTTTTAAAGGAATTTGGCTACCACTAAAAATAATTCGCGGCAACACTGCAAAGCATACGTTTCATATGTGTTTGGTTATGTAATGAGTACTTGTGTGCACACAATATTTGTTGTTTTCCATTCTCTGCATAGATATCAAGGATATCTGGTTTGCCAACACAGGAACCAGCAACATCTGAGATGCAATCTGCATCTACATCTAAACCATATTTTTCCAAAGTTCGACCTGGAGCATTATTGATTGTGATTTCGAATGCCAATCGAATTGGGAATTGCAATCTTTAAATTGAAATGGTGTATCGGTCGGAATCA
>NW_016159366.1:36858-40454 GCF_001687245.7 Rhagoletis zephyria | reverse complement strand
TATTTCATTTAATTCAAATATTTTCAGTTTACTTTTATATATTGCATGATTCTATTGAGAGTATTTCCAAATCAAGATTCCTTAAATACCTTTAGTTTGGTACTCATATTGTAACATTTCATTTATTTTATCAATTTAATATAGTTTTATTTTCAAACATATTTTCGACCGTAAGTCTTCTTAAAGCTCTTTAGTTTGATACCCACATTGCAATATTTCATTTGTTTAATCAATTTAACTGAGTTCAAATTTTCAAATAGGTGGCAACCCTCCTTAAAATATTTCCAACAGTCATGTTTTTTAAACGTCTTTAAGTTGATGCCTTTATTGTAATAAGTCATTTATTGTATCAATTAAATTGAGTTAAATTTTCAAACAGGGGGCAGCCCTCTTCCTACATGTTTTCGACTGCAAGCCTTCTTAAAAATCTAAAGTTTATTACCCACATTGCAAATTTTCAATTATTTTATCAATTCAACTGAGCTAAAATTTTCAAATAGGTGGCAACCCTCCTTAAAATATTTCCAACAGTCATGTTTTTTAAACGTCTTTAAGTTGATGCCTTTATTGTAATAAGTCATTTATTGTATCAATTAAATTGAGTTAAATTTTCAAACAGGGGGCAGCCCTCTTCCTACATGTTTTCGACTGCAAGCCTTCTTAAAAATCTAAAGTTTATTACCCACATTGCAAATTTTCAATTATTTTATCAATTCAACTGAGCTAAAATTTTCAAATAGGTGGCAACCCTCCTTAAAATATTTCCAACAGTCATGTTTTTTAAACGTCTTTAAGTTGATGCCTTTATTGTAATAAGTCATTTATTGTATCAATTAAATTGAGTTAAATTTTCAAACAGGGGGCAGCCCTCTTCCTACATGTTTTCGACTGCAAGCCTTCTTAAAAATCTAAAGTTTATTACCCACATTGCAAATTTTCAATTATTTTATCAATTCAACTGAGCTAAAATTTTCAAATAGGTGGCAGCCCTCCTCAATAATATTTCCTACAGTCTGTTTTTTAAACTTCTTTAATTTGATACCTTTATTATTATTATAAGCCATTTATTTGATCAATTATATTGAGTCAAATTTTCAAACAGGTGGCAACCCTCAAACTTATTTTCGGCTGTAATATTCTTAAAAATCTAAAGTTTAATACCCACATTGCAATATTTCATTCATTTTATCAATTTAACTGAGCTAAAATAAAAATAGGTGGCAGCTCTCCTCAAAAGTATTTCCTACAGTAATCTTTCTTAAGCCTCTTTAAAATATTTCCGACAATCACCGTTCTTAAACTCCTTTAATTTGATACCTATATTGTAATATGTCATTTATTTTATCAATTAAATTTAGTTAAATTTTCAAACAGGTGGCAACCCTCTTCAAACATATTTTCGGCTGAAAACCTTCTTAAAACTCTTTAGTTTACACCCACATTGCAATATTTTATTTGCTTTGTTAATTTAACTGAGTTAAAATTTTCAAATAGTTGGCAACATTTCATTTATTTTATCAATTTAACTGAGTTAAAATTTTAAAATAGGTGGCAACCCTCCTCAAAAATATTTCCAGGAGTTATCTTTCTTAAACCTCTTTAGTTTGATACCCATATTGTAATAATTTATTTATTTTATCAATATAATTGGGTTTAAAAATTTCCAAAAAGGTGGTAACCCTCCAATTTTTTGCGATATCATTGGTTCTGGTATTATACCGAACAACACAAAAAAAAATTATTCAAATCGGTTCAGCCGTTCTCGAGTTTTGACGACCGTGACATACGAACACAACATTTTTATATATATAGATTACATATATAATTAAAAATCTATATACATTTTCATACAAGGCAGGATTAAACAGTATTAAAAATATTCTGCAGAAAGACAACAGCAAACATCAGCAGAGCTAAGAAGCAATGACATGCTATAAAAGTATGTTTGAAATGGAATGACTGGCATAGCAATGCTTGAAATTTTTGATAATGACATTCTAATAGATACGCTGGGAAGAAGCTAAGAAATATCTAAATTTATATTTTGTTACCTACTTCACCGATTTGAAATCTGAAAACTNTCTGCAGAAAGACAACAGCAAACATCAGCTGAGCTAAGAAGCAATGACATGCTATAAAAGTATGTTTGAAATGGAATGACTGGCATAGCAATGCTTGAAATTTTTGAAAATGACATTCTAATAGATACGCTGGGAAGAAGCTAAGAAATATCTAAATTTATATTTTGTTACCTACTTCACCGATTTGAAATCTGAAAACTATACCTTTCATGAGCATGATGGTATTATAGCAAATGGTATTATAACTTTGGTCCGATATTTGTAAGTACCAGAATAAGAAGATATAGACTCATGAAAATGTGTACTTATGTATGTGACCAGAACATCGAGCTGAGGCCACTGGCTGAAATGATTTTACAGATGGCAACTGCAAGCTGGAAACTGAGTTGCTATATTGGCAACTGCATTTTCGTGGACGCTGCGGTAATAATCGAAGATTGTATACCTAAATATAAGGTAAACTTCAAAGTCTAGGGGGGAAGGCTCCGCCCCCCCCCCCCCCCCCCCCCCCCCCCCCCCCCCCCCCCCCCCCCCCCCCCCCCCCCCCCCCCCCCCCCCCCCCCCCCCCCCCCCCCCCCCCCCCCCCCCCCCCCCCCCCCCCCCCCCCCCCCCCCCCCCCCCCCCCCCCCCCCCCCCCCCCCCCCCCCCCCCCCCCCCCCCCCCCCCCCCCCCCCCCCCCCCCCCCCCCCCCCCCCCCCCCCCCCCCCCCCCCCCCCCCCCCCCCCCCCCCCCCCNAAGGCTCCGCCCCCCCCCCCCCTTGCCCCTACGTAGCGACGCCCTTGGCGGGGGGTGAAATAACACAAATGGCAATAACGCAAATTTGTGTTATTTCCCAATTGAATGTGAAATAACACGATTTTGCTTTATTTCATTTCGCGTTAAGCAATAGGACCAACTTTTAAACTTAACAACTGAGTAATAAAGCAAACTAGTGCACATATGTATGTAGGTAGTTACCCAGTTACATTTGACAAAAAGTAGTACACGTACAAGTAAAATGGACGGATTTGTAAGTATACAATTTTGAAAGTGCCCAGCGTCGCGGCGGTCCGCGTTCGCGCGCCACGCCGCGTTCGGCGTCGCGCTCGCGTCCCCCGCCCCCCTCCCCTCCTCTCGCAGTTATGCTCTGCTGTCATTATAAAAGTTTAGAAAAAAGAAGAATAATAAAATGACTCTAGTGAAACTGCTTTTAAATATCCAAGTAATAGGAATTATTGAGTATGGTGTTATTGCATGCACCCCACCCATGGTGGAATTATACCAGGTGAACTAAAAATTGGAGTGAGAAGAAATATTTTGGCGCTGCCTTATTTGAACACATGTCTATAAAATGTGACTATAAGACAGCCGAATGTCAGAAAATAAAGCGACAAAGCTGTTTTATTACTTCACCTGATTATTGTGCCATTCATGAGAGTAAGTAGGTAAACTTTTACATATTTTTAACCGACTTCCAAAAAAGGAGGAGGTTATCAGTTCGTCGGAATATTTTTTTTTTTTTTTTTTTTTTTTTTT
>NW_016159366.1:8626-36779 GCF_001687245.7 Rhagoletis zephyria | reverse complement strand
TATATATATATTTTTTTTATATGAGAGTTGAAGTCGGTTTTTTTTTGCTAAAAATTACTTGTTACATTACTACTTCGTACCACATGTTCGCTTCGTCTTCGTAAACGAAATCCACATTTCGGATATGGTGAAACCAGTGATGATAATGCAGAAATTTTAACTGGAGATAAAATTCAAAAACAATATTCTCTGTGTTATATGCTGCGAACAGGAACGGCAAGTTTTGTTTGTTCCATGCCATGGCGGAATTATACCGTGTGAAGTAATTAGAGCGAGAAAAATATTTTGACACTGCCTTTTTTGAAAAATTTCCCTTAAAATTAACAGAAAATATAGCGAGAAAGCTATTTTATTACTTCACCTGTTTATTGCGCCATGGTTCCATGCAAACATTTTAAGGTTTTCCAGCAATGTTTTCAACATATATGCAGATAAAATTCATACAAAAGCGCTATGTCCAATTTATTGAGCAGTTATTAAAGACGACTCTTTTCCTATATTTTGTTAGACTTTTCATAAGTAAAAATATTTTGTGAATATTACTTTCTTCATATGAATTATATCACATTTTGTGTTTAATTGTATTTTTGGAATAAACAAAGTTCTTTTTCCTTCTATCAGTAAACTGTTTTTGTTACAAACCTTTGTTGGAAATAAAGCAAAACTCAGATTTTGGTATTATTTCCCATTTAAAAGTGAAATAAAGCAAATTTTGCGTTATTGCCGTTTGTGTTATTTAATGTCTGAAAGCTGCATGAGCATTTCTGGGGTAGCATCCAATTTCGACATGAATTTGTTTTTTGTATAAGTCATTCCATTGAAAAGAGGAAAACGACATAAATTTAAATATGCCCTAATTATCTCCATTTCAGTAGTAACCTCTGTTTAAATGACTACATTTCATTAACCTGTGGGAAAATATTGAACAAATCAAAAGAAATTGTAATTGTTGTATATTTTGTATATCGCCGTTTAAAGTACAAAACCGCGTATCGTCATTCTGCAAAACCGCGTAACTAACACTGGCTGCCAAAAATTGGATTTGCTGACACAAGCTATTGGCTCAATCTCTATCCATTCGTCCTGAAATATACTAGCCAGAAATGCGATTGCTTTATAAAAAAGAGAACCATTTTCAAATATGAGTGTTTTTGCGCTCTAGAAAATAATTTTTACAACTTCACATACGCATTTTGCTGATACGCGGTTTTGCATTTTGTTGATACGCGGTTTTGTACTTTAAACGACGATATAGAAACTTTTATTTCATGCATAAGTACTTTACACCAGCCACAAGGAGATGTTCCAGCAGTCACAACTTTAATTATTTTGTATAAAGATTATATAAACTTAATTTTTATTGAAAACGAAAGCGTATAATTCATATTTCACAACACAAATACATCGTTCATGCAAATTAGGTGTTTAGGCTAAAATTCATCTTTGAGTGCACAAGGGTAAAATAGAGTTATTTTCCATGTCCCACCAGTCACATTCATTCAAATGATAGTTACATAAAACTAAGAAATCGTTTGGTATTTTTGTTAAAGCAATGTTATACATTAGTTATCATTCATCATATGTTAAAAAATATTCCGACCTGTTTTCTTAAAAACTGCGCTGAGAACATCTGCGAGCCTTTAACAACTCTATTCAATTTGTCACTTAAACATGGCGTTTTTCCGTCAGCCTGGAAGGAGTCTTTCATAATACCACTTCACAAAAACGGCAGCAGGTCGTCTATAGAAAACTATCGAGGCATAGCGAAACTCTCCGCTATCCCCAAATTATTCGAAGCAATTATTGTTAACCAGCTGACATATTCTATATCTTCTTCAATTACACAATCTCAACACGGGTTTTCTAAAGGAAAATCTNCGCAAGTCGTAGAGAAATGCTGGGTATAATATTTATCGTAAAATTAATGACAGGCTTGATTAATAGCCCGGCCCTCCTGGCTGAGGTAAATTTTAATGTTCCTTCTCGAGTGTCAAGACACTTTTGACCTCTATTTTTAAAGCCATGTAAAACTAATTTTGAACTAAACGAATCATTCCGTGGTTTATGTCAAGATTTTAACTGTCATTCCAGCACGTTTGACGTATCTGACTAGATTTTTACTATAAAGAAAACTATTATTTCCACTCTCAATAATTGAAATACTATCTTTAGAATATCCAATCAGCTCATGAATTTGATTCTGTAGCGGAATAGTTTTAGATCTCGACACTTATCAAACTCCTGTTTCCACTACTCGGCACCAAAAAACTAAAAAAAAAACAAAAAAAGGTTCCGTACGTCATGCGGACTGCGCCCCTCGTGTCGGTTGGGCGGGAATGGAGGGTAAAAAGACATTGGGATTAATTAATTAATTAATTAATTAAATTTTTCGGTCAAAAATTTTAGTGTTGGATGATTATTGACTTTAGACTTTTTAAGTATAATCGAGTTATATTTTTTAATCCTGCAATAGAAGATTCCAATTTTAGCTCAAATATTTGGTTATGATGACAGAATAAGAATGCGAAGAAAAAATGTATAAGCAAAGCCTTTTGGTTATAGCTTGCCCAAGAGAACTGTACGTGTAACGTGGCAGTGTTTTGTGTAACGTTACCAGTGCCCAAATTTTATGAACAAAAATTGTAAAAAACCTAAAACAACAATTGAGTATGCAGATTTGTAGATGATATACTGAAGAACTTTCTGACACAACCCATCATTGAACTTCCAAATAGTGTAACGTAGCCAGTGCACATTCGAATACCTATGACTTTGAAACCCAAGAATTTATTAAAACCTTTCTTTTACAGAAACATAGATTTAATCATGCCTAGTCATATCACCTAAAAAGCGCAGTTGGTTTTGTGTGACTTAATGGGCAATTGATTCATCTTGTAGATGAAATGCATACGAATGTAACGTTGCCAGTCAAATAATCGACCATATGCAAGAATGATAGAATACAAGATTGCGCCGTCCTGGCCGTTGGCATTTGTGTACCACAAGTAAAAAAAGCATAGAGCGAAAAGAAGAACGAGTTGAAACTGCCAAAACAGTTCACATTACAGCGAAAAACTTGTTTTAATTTTGCTAAATGCGAAAATATTTAATTTTTCACCTAATATATTAGAGAATAGTGAATATGTTAGTGCACTCCATTGCTTTGCAATTGAGGCTCCTGCAGCAAACGTTTTAGTGTACTCCATTGCTATTAGTTTTTACGTAGTCTTCAACTCAAAAATTTCAAATTAACATAATTTTAACTGATTTTCCACTTATAATTCAAATTTCTCTTTGCCGCTGATTTGTAAACAAAGGTTTATTTACTAGTTACCATCAGTGATCGGACTTCTACCACATTGTGGTAGATCTGCCAATTTTTTGAGCATCTACCACACAAGGTCTGAAATCTACCACATATTCGCGTTTTTGAGTACCTAGTTTAATTTTTGCTCCACATAATTTTCTTAATTTTAAGAGCGAAAATTGTCCAACACTAAACACTATATGGTAACAAGAATGATATAATACAAGATTCCGCATTCCCGGCGGCGATGAAATTTCTCGAGTAAAAGTAACCAAAGCCGAAGGGGAGGATAAAATAAACTGTAAAATAGTAAATTTTCTCAGCAATAAATTTTTCGACAGGAAACGTGGTTTCATTACGATACATTTTATAATATATGATTTATAAAAAAATTAAAAAAAACGTGATTTTTGTGAAACTATTAGTAAATTTCAATGCATCTAAAGTTTCTGAGGCGTTGTTTACATTTACTTGAGAATTGTCAAAATCAGCAAATCACAAGTAGCGGTTTCTGTAACGTGCCACATTCGTTCGCTACATCGTGATGTGATAGAATGAAACGCTGACAGCACTTCGCAAGGTTGCAACAAATTTTATGTTCGAAAAATATTTTGATATGGAAGGAACCGCTTTACACTGTCAAGAAAAAAATTGCCAAAACGCTATGCAATTTTTAGCAACTTCAGTTGCAATTTAGGTGAAACCTTACAGAATTTCTTTAATGTTTGTACAAAGTTTGATCCAAAACCTGAGATTTACCACATTTGTTTGAAATCTACCACATTTTTTTCCAGATTCTACCACACANGGGTCTAATTAAAAAGTTGCAATTTAGGTGAAACCTTACAGAATTTCTTTAATGTTTGTACAAAGTTTGATCCAAAACCTGAGATTTACCACATTTGTTTGAAATTTACCACATTTTTTTCCAGATTCTACCACACAGATTTTTTTTTTAATCCGATCACTGGTTACCATGAATATCGATCGCTTAAACCCGATCTCAAATTTGTACTTACTCAGTACACATTTTAGGTCTATGTTATGTAGTTTGACTATTGAATGAAAAAGTAATTGTCAATTAAATGTAATGGTTTGTATTGCATGCGCTCCACGTTTTTCATTTTCAATCTCTTAAATTGTTTATAACGACTTTTGCTAAAACTTCAAAATCAAAAAATATCAAAACAAATTCTATGGGACTGCAAAATATTATTTTCTACTTTTTAGTTCATTTGTTTTTAAAGAAACTAAGTTTAATTACAGTTCTATATACTTATTAAGAACAAAATGGCGGATTTGTAACCTTTTTTATAAAAATTATGGAGGTGGTTGTGAAGAAGTTGTGCTACTTATAAAGTTTAAAAGTTTTGTTTTGTTTTAATACGGCATTATAGACGAAAACCTACGTAAATTTTTGGGAAAGTTTCAGGTTTAAACAGCAAGTAGTTCCAAAGTTATAACAATATTATGATGACACCCACGAGAGGGAGCTCGCATCTAGATGACAAATACTTTTACATAGCACTTATGCAAGTAATATCCCAGTAAGAACAGTATCTGTAAAATTATAAGTTATATAGCCCATAGTACTACAAAAAGTATGCGTGAGAAATTCAAAAACTTTCCATCATTTCATGAAGGGCTGTGGGACAAAACTCACGGATACTCTGCTGTACATGTGAGCATCTTTCCTTTTTGGTTGCATGGAATTTTACTATTATGTTCCAACCTGCTATTGTTAAGAGGTATATAATGTGATAACTAACATATCGGGCATCGCATAAATATTGCGTAGTATTAGCGTGTAATAAATGTATTTTTTACCTGTTATACTTATTCGTACAGATACCGCATAAATAACAAAACAAATAACAGTTAATATTTTTATATAAATTTTTTATTTCACTCCATTACTCCAAATATATTGAAGTATTAAATTTCTTTAATACCACGTAATACAACCAATCACATTTATACAAATGTATGTCATATTAAATAAAATAAAAATCTAATACATATTATTTTATTTTATTGGATAATAAACTCAAATACAGCCCTCCTTAATGAGTAACTACCAAGAGTCTGCATTAAATTACGTAAGCTAATTCCTAAATGTAAAATACAAATCGCAAGTCTCTTATTTCTAAGGCAAAGAAGATTAAAATATTCCGCTTGCGGACTTAACGTGCTTATTGCAGTTAAAATAGACTGATGCTTTGAATTTCTATATATATTTAGGAATTCTTACAGCCTTATTCTGTATCACGAACAATAGGCAACACGAACGATTCGTCTGCAGACGACAACATCTCTGATTACGATTTTATACTCTATCGGTCGTCTTCGTCTTGCTTTTCATATATAACGTTGCAATAATGGTCTCGGTTGCGTTTAAACCGGCTAGAATGATGCCGCCAGACTAATTTTTGAAGCATTCCTCTGCCGACGAATCGTTCGTGCTGCCTATCGTTCGTGATACAGAATAAGGCTGTTAATCAAAAGTTCGGAAACAGGTAATCACAAATAGATTTCGTATTTACTTAGAAATGTGTTATTAATTACTAATCACATACACCTTTTGTCTAAATATTTTAAAAGCGACATTTTGACTTCTGTTTTTTGTTTATTTAATGATTTTTTAATTTTTTTAAAAAGTATGTGTAACTTATTATGTAACAAAACCCATGTAAATCCAAATTTCAAACTTTTTATTAAAATTAGAAAGATTCAACAAAGTTTTATTAAAACTGCTAATTTTTTTGTATAATAAAGTGCAAGTGTGAAGTTGCTGAAAACATTCGTTGATTTACCGTAAAATATAACGCGATATAACACGATATAAAACTGTATACCCAAAATCTTTTTTAGAAGTTTTAATTAAAAAATTTGAAGTTTTGATAAAGTTTGTTGAATCTTTCTAATTTTTATAAATATTGAAATTTGGATTTATATGGGTTTTGTTAGATAATAAGTTATAAAGACTTTTTTGAAAAAATTAATGAACATTAGATAAACAAAAAACGGAAGTCAAAATGTCGCTTTTAAAATAATTAGACAAAAGCTGTATATTTACTGTATATAATGTAACGTTTAATAGGTGCTTAATAGATACTTAATTAAAAAGAGTTACGAATTACTCGAGTCAATTTACATCATTCAGTAGACTATTGTTTGTTCATTTAAACTGAAAAACAAAATCAAATAATGTAACAAAATATTTTAATTAAACCATAAAGAGAACTTACTGGCTGGTGACTGAACGATTTCCCAACAATTTCTTCTGTCGCCACCTGTTGTGGCTCAGCTCGACACATTTGCGGAGGATTTTTTCATAGGTGGGTCGTCCTTCAGATTGAAATACATCTGTAAAGAATTACGCAGAATTCAAAATGACATTGTTTGGAACTTATGTTTATCTATTTAATTTTAATAACTTGCATTTAAGATATAGTTCGACCCATAACAGATACCATATAAATAAGTTTCAAACCTTACACAAAGTTCACAAAAATTAATCAAATTTCTAAATATTTTCATCAAAGTTTCACATTTTTTATTCCGAATTTTTGGTTGATTTTTTATAATTTTTTTGCTGAGATTGTTGCGCACACCCTCTGAATAAAAAGTTTGAAGTATTGAAATTTGATTAATTTTTGTGAACTTTGTGTAAGCTTTGAAACTTATTTAGATGGTATCTGTTATGGGTCTCCTGCCGTTAACTTCTCTTCAATGTCGAATGCAGCGTCAATGGTTGATATAGGTAATGTAGTTGCGATTTCTAACTCAATAGGATTTTCAACTTCTCCTGTTAAACGGCCGACAGAATGTCGAACTTTGGTTAAGACCACTTAGCACTCTCGAATCGTCTGATGATGTGCCATTATAGCACCTCTATCGAGAACCTAATGTATAAAGATAACAATATGCATACAAACACCCACTAGAAAAATTTTCATACATAGATTTTTTTTTACAAAGTAACAAAAATAATAAACTTTTTATAAAAAAAAAGTTATGATTTTTTTGTGTGGAAGTGGAGGTATATAAAAATAATACGTTTTCATTAACCGCTTTCTCCAGAGTATCTAGCCTATTAAATATTGCTTTCTGGTTTTCTAAAATTGCGTTCAGAAGATCTGTTATTGCTGAAAAGTAAAATGAAGTTAAAAGAAATCCATATCTAAAAGCGTATTTAACTACAGAGATAAAGGATGCATTCGAAAACGCACTAGAAAAATAGGTCTAACTTGCGCAACCTAATTGAAAATTAGCATCTAACCGTGGTTGCGCACATTTGGCATTACAATCTGCTGAGGTTAAGAAATAAAGAAGGCTGATGCTTTGTATTTTGACGTTTTCGAATGCACCCAAAATTATAAAAGGAAAAAACAATAAATTGTATGTATACCTTTGTTGTTGTCACTGTTTTCTTGACGTCTTATATTATACGCTGTACCCACTTGGAAAACTTTTCTATTTGCAATAGAAAATGTTTGCACTGAAAAAAAACATGTTAATTTAAATATGTAGTTTGAATTAATTGAAAATAATTTACCTTTGGGTGTACTCATCGCTGGTTGACCATTTTCTAGCACGTCGTCGTCTATGAATTATATTTCGTGCTCCATTTTCCTTGGAAATTCAAAATATGTATTAGTAAAATGCTCAATATAAAATATACATATGTATGTACAGTGAACAAAAAAAAATTCACGCGACATTTTAGCAAATTTTGGCTATTTTTTTAGTTTAGTTTAGTTTTTATTTGGTTCACTGTATGTATGTACATATTTATAAATACTGGAACCATTGTTTTATCTAATTACTACTAAATACTATTCTATCCACTTTAAATTGAGAACTCGTGGAATAGATTGTGAAGTATTGGTATTAAAAGAAATTTATTTTCATGCGGAATACAGAAATATTTATAGTCGATATCGCTTTTGAAAATTGTTATTGCTTGATCATTTAGCCTTTGGGCTATAAGTATTCCCAACCCAGGAACAGATTCCAGTGGTTCATGGAAATAACTTTCAATTTGCTGAAAGTTATATCCACGAACCACATCCCGTCCAGACACACTTTGCATCGATATAGCTTTGAAAGGGCCCGTTTTTTCGCTGTAACAATATGAATCCTTTTCCTTTTTTATGTTAACATCAAAGAACCAATTTTTAAATTCTTTTTTGAAGGAGCATCCGAACTATAGGATTCTTGAACTCTGAAATAAAGTTGTTCAAAAGTTTGTTTGGCTTTTTTATGATTTTCTTCAGGTATTGCATGTAATTCTCGTATTTATACGCTGAGAAGTTCTCCAAAGGTCCAAATTGATTCGTACACTGGGACAAATGCAATAAGCCATGAACGTTGAAGCTTATCAAATGCTCTCCGTGGGTACTTCCAAACAAGTTAACGAATTCCTGTAGAATCCCTTGGGCAATATTTGATTCAGTTTTAAAAGTTTTTTCGCAGGAAAGCAATCTAATACCTGCATGCAAAAGTAGGAAATGGTAGTACAAATCATCTTCTATGCAATCCTTTAAAACAAATATTCCTGAATATAGGAGAAATTGTCTCATTTCGGGTGATTTCCAGTTGCCCAATTCATCTAAGTCTCTACAAACACGGCCAAACTCTGAAGGAACCAATCGAGACAAGAAATTTATTTTTTCGTTCATTCTTGACACATTCCCCCTCTTGATAATCAGTTGTAAAAGTTTTTTGGTTACACCCAAATCCACAAGGTGCATTGGATCAAGGGGAAATTGGGAAACCATTCCGAAGTTATGGTTTTCAAGTATATTTCTTTGCTCCCTGAAAGGCATGCTATGATGCTCTACATCCAGCCTGTTATTAAAAGAAGAATCAGGTCGCAACTCATGAATTTGCTTGGAAAAACTGACTCGTCTTTTAATATACGTTCCTACCTGGTCACATTTAGGACAACCCTTTTTGCCATTATGCGAAAAAACACTTGTGACAAAAGCCCGAGCTGGCGAGTCACAGGTGAACAGGCGTACTTCGAATTCTTTTCGAATGTCTTTTGAACCAACTTTGAGTCCTTCCTTTTTAATTTTAGCAACTTCCTCGCAAAAGTCCTTCATGAAGTCATTGATGTTCCATGGCTTTTCAGTCCCAGCAAAACACGCAATGACAAAAGGACTTTCCTGGGGATAACCAACGATCGCTCCTAAAATCGGCCACAAAACTTTTTTGGAACTTTTAAAAAGTCTCAGTCCGTCAATTCCGACATCGATTTGAATTTTATTGTCTTTCGCAAGAAAGTCGCAGGATTTTCTATTAAAATATTTTTCGATTCCGAAATACATAAACTCTCCACTCGGAATGGACTGGATCTGCACTTTTCTCTTGTTGGTCTTAAAAAGGCTTTTGGCACAAATGGGCAGGTCATTAACACCTATTTTCTTTGAACTTTGCAGCAAATCAGTCACAGTACTATGGGAAACACTGTTTCTGATTGCCCACGCCCTTATCACAGCAGCTTTTTCTTTAGTACCAGATTCCATATCTACCCCAGAACTCGAATTCTCCTGTTCCTCATGCTGCCACAAAGATTCGTTGTCTTCGTTTAAATCTACATTTATGGGCTCACTCTCATCAGTACCTACTGCTGCAAATTCTTCTAGCTTTCTGTACTTTTCTGCCCTAACCTCACACTTTTTCTTTTCTACACTTAACGCGTTTCTAAACGATTTCATTTTTACTTGCCTGTTTTCCTGCTAACTCCTTTCTCTGTACCTAGATTCCAACGGGCTGATGCAGTATCAGGTGCACTATCAGATGCGCCGGAGCAGTCCCCGGTGTAGATGCAGATTCCGCTTCTTTAGTTTTGCTTCAAATAGTACTGTTTAGTTTTGCTTTATATATTATTGTTTAGTTTTTTGGGTTTTCTTTATTATTTCACTTTATTTTTGTATTTATTTCTCTATTTATTCTAAACCGCCGCTCGAAATTGTTGTGCAATGCAAAGGAAAAGTTATAGTGATGTACGCCTTTTACTATGGCTCGGTATATCCTAAAAGTAACCGGAAAATAACCCGGTGTAAAAGGTTTTAGCTTTCACTTACCCAGAGAAAAGTTTTAGGAAATCCATCACTCTATTAACAAATTTCTTAAAAATTCTAAAAAATTTTTGTTATAAAACTATAGATCATATACATATGTACATACGTACAAATAAAATTTCCAAATATTTGGAAATGTCATTTGTATGTGTATCTGTGTAAGTTTATATACCTATGTATATATATTTAGGTACATAAATGTATGCATATGTATATATATAGATATGTATATGAAAGCCTCAGCTTTTTGGTATATTTAAATATTTAATATTGTGTTTGATACTAATTGAAAACTAAAGTTCAGCACTCGGATATTACATATAACATCCGGTTACTTGGCTTTATCAACGTACATAATACAGAATTCGAAACCTGGCAAAGCTGCCATTTTTTTTTGAACTGGCAGTGCCAGTAAAACCAAATGATAGAGCAGACAGAGTAAGATGTACATATCGCCACATATTGTATAACCATCTTCTTTTAACATTCATTGGGAATACACATTTTTTTTGTAGTAGTATTGGTTCAGAACTCTAATTTTGTTCAAGTCTTGGTGAATACGTTAGGTGGGTTTTGCTGGGTTACTCCCACTGGCACTGCCAGTTCAAAAAAAATGGCAGCATTGCCAGGTTTCGAATTCTGTATTATGTACGTTGATAAAGCCAAGTAACCGGATGTTATATGTAATATCCGAGTGCTGAACTTTAGTTTTCAATTAGTATCAAACACAATATTAAATATTTAAATATACCAAAAAGCTGAGGCTTTCATATACATATCTATATATATACATATGCATACATTTATGTACCTAAATATATATACATAGGTATATAAACTTACACAGATACACATACAAATGACATTTCCAAATATTTGGAAATTTTATTTGTACGTATGTACATATGTATATGCACTATAGTTTTATAACAAAAATTTTTTTAGAATTTTTAAGAAATTTGTTAATAGAGTGATGGATTTGCTAAAACTTTTCTCTGGGTAAGTGAAAGCTAAAACCTTTTACACCGGGTTATTTTCCGGTTACTTTTAGGATATACCGAGCCATAGTAAAAAGCGTACATCACTATAACTTTTCCTTTGCATTGCGCAACAATTTCGAGCGGCGGTTGTGAAAAACTGAAAAATAGTGGATTTTTAGAATAAATAGAGAAATAAATACAAAAATAAAGTGAAATAATAAAGAAAACCCAAAAAACTAAACAATAATATATAAAGCAAAACTAAACAGTACTATTTGAAGCAAAACTAAAGAAGCGGAATCTGCATCTACACCGGGGACTGCTCCGGCGCATCTGATAGTGCACCTGATACTGCATCAGCCCGTTGGAATCTAGGTACAGAGAAAGGAGTTAGCAGGAAAACAGGCAAGTAAAAATGAAATCCTTTAGAAACGCGTTAAGTGTAGAAAAGAAAAAGTGTGAGGTTAGGGCAGAAAAGTACAGAAAGCTAGAAGAATTTGCAGCAGTAGGTACTGATGAGAGTGAGCCCATAAATGTAGATTTAAACGAAGACAACGAATCTTTGTGGCAGCATGAGGAACAGGAGAATTCGAGTTCTGGGGTAGATATGGAATCTGGTACTAAAGAAAAAGCTGCTGTGATAAGGGCGTGGGCAATCAGAAACAGTGTTTCCCATAGTACTGTGACTGATTTGCTGCAAAGTTCAAAGAAAATAGGTGTTAATGACCTGCCCATTTGTGCCAAAAGCCTTTTTAAGACCAACAAGAGAAAAGTGCAGATCCAGTCCATTCCGAGTGGAGAGTTTATGTATTTCGGAATCGAAAAATATTTTAATAGAAAATCCTGCGACTTTCTTGCGAAAGACAATAAAATTCAAATCGATGTCGGAATTGACGGACTGAGACTTTTTAAAAGTTCCAAAAAAGTTTTGTGGCCGATTTTAGGAGCGATCGTTGGTTATCCCCAGGAAAGTCCTTTTGTCATTGCGTGTTTTGCTGGGACTGAAAAGCCGTGGAACATCAATGACTTCATGAAGGACTTTTGCGAGGAAGTTGCTAAAATTAAAAAGGAAGGACTCAAAGTTGGTTCAAAAGACATTCGAAAAGAATTCGAAGTACGCCTGTTCACCTGTGACTCGCCAGCTCGGGCTTTTGTCACAAGTGTTTTTTCGCATAATGGCAAAAAGGGTTGTCCTAAATGTGACCAAGTAGGAACGTATATTAAAAGACGAGTCAGTTTTTCCAAGCAAATTCATGAGTTGCGAACTGATTCTTCTTTTAAAAACAGGTTGGATGTAAAGCATCATAGCATGCCTTTCAGGGAGCAAAGAAATATACTTGAAAACCATAACTTCGGAATGGTTTCCCGATTTCCCCTTGATCCAATGCACCTTGTGGATTTGGGTGTAACCAAAAAACTTTTACAACTGATTATCAAGAGGGGGAATGTGTCAAGAATGAACGAAAAAATAAATTTCTTGTCTCGATTGGTTCCTTCAGAGTTTGGCCGTGTTTGTAGAGACTTAGATGAATTGGGCAACTGGAAATCACCCGAAATGAGACAATTTCTCCTATATTCAGGAATATTTGTTTTAAAGGATTGCATAGAAGATGATTTGTACTACCATTTCCTACTTTTGCATGCAGGTATTAGATTGCTTTCCTGCGAAAAAACTTTTAAAACTGAATCAAATATTGCCCAAGGGATTCTACAGGAATTCGTGAACTTGTTTGGAAGTACCCACGGAGAGCATTTGATAAGCTTCAACGTTCATGGCTTATTGCATTTGTCCCAGTGTACGAATCAATTTGGACCTTTGGAGAACTTCTCAGCGTATAAATACGAGAATTACATGCAATACCTGAAGAAAATCATAAAAAAGCCAAACAAACTTTTGAACAACTTTATTTCAGAGTTCAAGAATCCTATAGTTCGGATGCTCCTTCAAAAAAGAATTTAAAAATTGGTTCTTTGATGTTAACATAAAAAAGGAAAAGGATTCATATTGTTACAGCGAAAAAACGGGCCCTTTCAAAGCTATATCGATGCAAAGTGTGTCTGGACGGGATGTGGTTCGTGGATATAACTTTCAGCAAATTGAAAGTTATTTCCATGAACCACTGGAATCTGTTCCTGGGTTGGGAATACTTATAGCCCAAAGGCAAAATGATCAAGCAATAACAATTTTCAAAAGCGATATCGACTATAAATATTTCTGTATTCCGCATGAAAATAAATTTCTTTTAATACCAATACTTCACAATCTATTCCACGAGTTCTCAATTTAAAGTGGATAGAATAGTATTTAGTAGTAATTAGATAAAACAATGGTTCCAGTATTTATAAATATGTACATACATACAGTGAACCAAATAAAAACTAAACTAAACTAAAAAAATAGCCAAAATTTGCTAAAATGTCGCGTGAATTTTTTTTTGTTCACTGTACATACATATGTATATTTTATATTGAGCATTTTACTAATACATATTTTGAATTTCCAAGGAAAATGGAGCACGAAATATAATTCATAGACGACGACGTGCTAGAAAATGGTCAACCAGCGATGAGTACACCCAAAGGTAAATTATTTTCAATTAATTCAAACTACATATTTAAATTAACATGTTTTTTTTCAGTGCAAACATTTTCTATTGCAAATAGAAAAGTTTTCCAAGTGGGTACAGCGTATAATATAAGACGTCAAGAAAACAGTGACAACAACAAAGGTATACATACAATTTATTGTTTTTTCCTTTTATAATTTTGGGTGCATTCGAAAACGTCAAAATACAAAGCATCAGCCTTCTTTATTTTTTAACCTCAGCAGATTGTAATGCCAAATGTGCGCAACCACGGTTAGATGCTAATTTTCAATTAGGTTGCGCAAGTTAGACCTATTTTTCTAGTGGGTTTTCGAATGCACCCTTTATCTCTGTACTTAAATACGCTTTTAGATATGGACTTCTTTTAACTTCATTTTACTTTTCAGCAATAACAGATCTTCTGAACGCAATTTTAGAAAACCAGAAAGCAATATTTAATAGGCTAGATACTCTGGAGAAAGCGGTTAATGAAAACGTATTATTTTTATATACCTCCACTTCCACACAAAAAAATCATAACTTTTTTTTTATAAAAAGTTTATTATTTTTGTTACTTTGTAAAAAAAAATCTATGTATGAAAATTTTTCTAGTGGGTGTTTGTATGCATATTGTTATCTTTATACATTAGGTTCTCGATAGAGGTGCTATAATGGCACATCATCAGACGATTCGAGAGTGCAAAGTGGTCTTAACCAAAGTTCGACATTCTGTCGGCCGTTTAACAGGAGAAGTTGAAAATCCTATTGAGTTAGAAATCGCAGCTACATTACCTATATCAACCATTGACGCTGCATTCGACATTGAAGAGAAGTTAACGGCAGGAGACCCATAACAGATACCATCTAAATAAGTTTCAAAGCTTACACAAAGTTCACAAAAATTAATCAAATTTCAATACTTCAAACTTTTTATTCAGAGGGTGTGCGCAACAATCTCAGCAAAAAAATTATAAAAAATCAACCAAAAATTCGGAATAAAAAATGTGAAACTTTGATGAAAATATTTAGAAATTTGAATAATTTTTGTGAACTTTGTGTAAGCTTTGAAACTTATTTATATGGTATCTGTTATGGATCGAACTATATCTTAAATGCAAGTTATTAAAAGTAAATAGATAAACATAAGTTCCAAACAATGTCATTTTGAATTCTGCGTAATTCTTTACAGATGTATTTCAATCTGAAGGACGACCCACCTATGAAAAAATCCTCCGCAAATGTGTCGAGCTGAGCCACAACAGGTGGCGACAGAAGAAATTGTTGGGAAATCGTTCAGTCACCAGCCAGTAAGTTCTCTTTATGGNTCAGCCAGTAAGTTCCCTTTATGGTTTAATTAAAATATTTTGTTACATTATTTAATTTTGTTTTTCATTTTAAATGAACAAACAATAGTCTACTGAATGATGTAAATTGACTGGAGTAATTCGTAACTCTTTTTAATTAAGTATCTATTAAGCACCTATTAAACGTTACATTATATACAGTAAATATACAGCTTTTGTCTAATTATTTTAAAAGCGACATTTTGACTTCCGTTTTTTGTTTATCTAATGTTCATTAATTTTTTCAAAAAAGTCTTTATAACTTATTATCTAACAAAACCCATATAAATCCAAATTTCAATATTTATAAAAATTAGAAATATTCAACAAACTTTATTAAAACTTCAAATTTTTTAATTAGAACTTCTAAAAAAGATTTTGGGTATACAGTTTTATATCGCGTTATATTTTAGTATAATAAAGTGCAAGTGTGAAGTTGCTGAAAACATTCGTTGATTTACCGTAAATCAACGAACATTTTCAGCTACTTCAAACGTGCACTTTATTATACAAAAAAATTTGCAGTTTTTATAAAACTTTGTTGAATCTTTCTAATTTTTATAAAAAGTTCGAAATCTGGATGGGTTTTGTTACCTAATAAGTTACACATACTTTTTAAAAAAAATTAAATAAACAAAAAACAAGTCAAAATGTCGCGTTTAAAATATTTAGACAAAAGGTGTATGTGATTGGTAATTAATAACACATTTCTAAGTAAATACGAAATCTATTTGTGATTACCTGTTTCCGAACTTTTGATTAACAGCCTTATTCTGAATCACGAACGATAGGCAACACGAACGATTCGTCGGCGGAGGAATGCTTCAAAAATTAGTCTGGCGGCATCATTCTAGCCGGTTTAAACGCAACCAAGACCATTGCAACGTAATATATGAAAAGCAAGACGAAGACGACCGATAGAGTATAAAATCGTAATCAGAGATGTTGTCGTCTGCAGACGAATCGTTCGTGTTGCTGTAAGAATTCCTAAATATATATAGAAATACAAAGCATCAGTCTATTTTAACTGCAATAAGCACGTTAAGTCCGCAAGCGGAATATTTTAATCTTCTTTGCCTTAGAAATAAGAGACTTGCGATTTGTATTTTACATTTAGGAATTAGCTTACGTAATTTAATGCAGGCTCTTGGTAGTTACTCATTAAGGAGGGCTGCATTTGAGTTTATTATCCAATAAAATAAAATAATATGTATTAGATTATTATTTTATTTAATATGACATGCATTTGTATAAATGTGATTGGTTGTATTACGTGATATTAAAGAAATTTAATACTTCAATATATTTGGAGTAATGGAGTGAAATAAAAAATGTATATAAAAATATTAACTGTTATTTGTTTTGTTATTTATGCGGTATCTGTACGAATAAGTATAACAGGTAAAAAATACATTTATTACACGCTAATACTACGCAATATTTATGCGATGCCCGATGTTAATTAATTATCACATTATATACCTCTTAACAATAGCAGGTTGGAATGAGACCACAATAGAATAACATAATAGTAAAATTCCATGCAACGAAAAAGGAAAGATGCTCACATGTACAGCAGAGTATCCGTGAGGTTTGTCCTACAGCCCTTCATGAAATGATGGAAAGTTTTTGAATTTCTCACGCATACTTTTTGTAGTACTATGGGCTATATAACTTATAATTTTACAGATACTGTTCTTACTGGGAAGTGAAATGTTGCAATTCATAAATTCATCAGTGTTAAAGAGCTTATTGAAGCTCATTGTTATAAACTTAATAGACATACTTACATATTGCATTACGTATTTTACAGTTTGTCAAATACATATATCACCGGAGTAAAATGTTTAAATTTTCATTGACAGTAGTTTCTTAGGCACCCCGCACATTACGCGCCTAATCATAGTAGTGAATGGTTTCGTCATGCCGAAACGAATGCATGACGACTCGACTTCTGCACACTTTCGCGCCCTGCTATATAAGTCACCAGCTAATAAACACATTCTACATATAACACATTTGCTGGCCGTTCTTTCTTAACTACGACTTCCGCAAATATTTTTGCAGCGAAATATTGCATAAATGCTTGTGGTGTAATACAATTTGTACGAACTTTAGCCCGAAATAGGTTATTTTCAATTACTTCCTATAGAAATGCCAAATAATTTTTATTTCCAACACAAAAAATAACAAACGGCAAACGCCTTACAATGTTGGGCGCTTCAATGCATGAAGCTTTTATGAAACATGACATGAAATGGCGAAAACAGGATTATGAATCGTAATGTACAGAGCTTCATTGAAATACATGTGTTCAGCATAAAAACTTCACACTTTAGAATGCCAAAACGATTACACTACTATGATTAGGCGCTTAATGTGCGGAGCGCCTTAATATACAATGACGACAGAGCATTCGGAAAATAATATTTGATATTGAGTGGTGAAAATAACTATTCGTACAGTATTTTTTCTTATTTTTTACGAAAATAAAGTTCATATTTTAATCATGTAAATTAAATTTTCAAACTTTTTATAAAACTTAAATGAATCCAGCAAATTTCTATGAACATTTTTATTCAGAACTTTTAGTATGCAGGTTTTAGCTCATCAAGTGTCATAAAGTGCAGGTCTCAAGTGCTAAAAGCAGTCTCAATGGCAACACCAGTGTTTCTTCTATACAAAACTATATTTTATGCATGCGTTAAATGCGCAACACCCTTGAGAAAAAATTATAATAAATCAATATTAAATATTAGTAAATTGCACTTTATTTCACTGAAATTGAATAAGCTACAATACTGCATACCTACTCATTTTTTTCTAAAAATTCTGAATAAAAATTTTAAAATTTTAATGAAAATTTGTAGAAATTTTTTTAAGATTTGCAATAAGTTTGAAAATTTAATTCATATGGAATTTGCTAAAATATTACCTATATATTCGTGACAAATTAACGAAAAAAATTGTAATTAAGTAAAAAATTTGGGAATTTTTATTGTAAAACAATTACTGTACGAATAACTATTTTGACTTTGTACATATGTAGTTATATCCCATACATACCCTGTGGGGAAAAGTATCATGATTTTTCAATCTTTTTAGTTCTTCCGTGTGTGCGATTTTAAGTTATTTTGAAAGAAATGTGTTTTCAATTTGAAATTAAATTTGTTTGAAAGATTGTAAGAAATGTACGTTTACATACCTTTAGCTGTAGCTGAGTTTGCAGAGGTGCTCGCTGTTAGATTCCAGACGGTCCCAAGATGTTGAAATGTTAACACACATTTTGGTTTTGTATTACCAAGCTATGAAAAAGCATCTGCGAAGTTTAGAATAGAAGCGTATTTGAACGAAAAAGCCGCCGAACACATATCTATGTAAAGTAAACAAGCCCTTTTTCGATAGTTTTGAACTAGTTCTAAATTCGACAAATAAGATCTAGTTCGTTCTGCATCTCTTTTTCTATAGTTCCGAACCATAAATTCGTCACTTTTTAGATATAGATTTCTAGTGAAAAAAACTGAAAAAATTAGTCGATTTTGGACTGGTGAGGATCTAGCTCCTATCGAACTAGTTCCTTTTTGGCGATAAAGACCTAGTACGGGACTAGAAATTTGATTCACTAGTCCGCGGTTTACCTGCAGGGTATGTAGGTATGTATAAGTAAGCATGTCTATTAAGTTTTAAACAAAGAGCTTTAATAAGTTCTATAACACTGATAAAGTTGTGAACTTCAACTTTTCACTTAATATTAATTTCAAAATTACTTGTACAAGTGCTCTAAAAATTTTTTTTTCATCTAGAGGCGAGCGCCCGCTCGTGGGTGTCACCATAATAAAGTTATAAATTTGGAATTACTTGCTGTTTAAACCTGAAACCTTGACAAAATTTCTTTAGACATTCGTCTATAATGCTGCATTAAAACAAAAGTAGAATTTCAAACTTTATAACACAACTTTTGTATTTGTAAAAACCACCTGAATAATTTTTATAAAAAAGTTAAAAATCCGCAATTTTGCTTTTAACCCTTCAGAGGGTTTGAAAGATACACGAGAGGACGCGCCGCGACAATTTAGCCGCAAGGTGCATCTCAAAGGTTGACTGCATATTTTTTTTTATTTATGTCGAAAAATCATTCAAATAAAATATTTGAATAATTTGTGTTTATACTAAAACATATTATAAGCATTTTTTTTTTTAACTTTTATCCGTCATCGTTGTTGTTTTAGCGGCTACAACAACCCCGCTCAAATCGGTTAGTATCTCAGTCGTTGTCGTCAAGCTCATCTAA
The DNA here is from genome assembly GCF_001687245.7 of Rhagoletis zephyria. NCBI lineage: Eukaryota > Metazoa > Arthropoda > Insecta > Diptera > Tephritidae > Rhagoletis > Rhagoletis zephyria. Next base: position 17,182 of record NW_016159366.1, on the reverse strand, counting down.
CGGAAAACCCAAGAAGCGTGCAGCCTCTATAGGGTCTGCCCACAGGGACAGAGGCGTTAGTTGTGCCGGGTTATCCGGTAATACGAAGAGATGTTTCGACTCGTGGGGTGTCTCTCCGCATGTCGGACACTCAGTTAGCACATCTGCATCTAAACTGCTCAGGTAAGAGTTTAACCTGCTGCAGTAACCAGAGCGAAGCTGGTTGTGGTTCTAGTCTCCCGAGGCAGACGAAGCTCCGTCTCGTCGATGTCAGGTGGTTTTGTGCCTAGAACGGCATTCACAGGTCAGGAGTCTACATAAATCGAGACTGCTTCCCTGTGAATGCCGCTCAGGGCCTGTCGGTAAGCTGACGAGTCTAGAGGTTGCTTACTGAACCTCTGTACTTCGTCCGTCAGTTCATATAGAAGCCTTCTGACGTGCCTTGGCGAGGGCTCCTCTGCAAGCAAGTATCTGTTCGGGTGTCCACGTCTGTGGCTTCCTACTAGAATTTGCTTCAGAGCATGTGTTGTGCTCCTTCATGGGGAGCATTTTTGCTTCGTCGTGCAGGTGGTGTTCTGGCGACATCAGAAGACATCCAGTCGCTGTCCGAAGTGCAGTGTTTTGTGTCATCTGCAGGTTCATCCACTGGGTCCTACTAGTCCCCGGCGACCACACTGGTGCTGCGTAATTTAAAACGGCCGGCCAATTGCCTTGTATGTTGTCAGCAACGTTTCTTTGTCTTTGCCCAAAGTACTGCCGGCTAGCGACTTGAGGACTTGTGTGTCATCGACGTGAATGTCCAGCGGTTGTCTGACCTCCTTCCTCCAGGTGGTGAACAAGGTCGCAGAGGATTTTGTACGGGAGATGGTTAGCAGTGAAGAAGCGACAAAGATCGGAGAGATACCCGTTTACTTTCGAGCACAAGTCGTCAATTCCATTTCCAGACGCCATTATCGAATAATCGTCAGAGTAAGAGACAATCGAGACTCCCTCTAGTATTTGAGGGAACTTGGAAATATAATAGTTAAACAGTAATGGGGAAAGGACACCATCCTGTGGAACCCCCTGTTTTATTTTTCTACGTTTACTTGATTTGTCATTACTGACGAGTGTCGACCACTCAGATAATTCGCCGACCACCGTTTGAGCCTTTGACGCCAACGCTACTAGAATGGTTCTCTCACAGGGACAATTGCGGTTTAGGCCACGTGTTACCTGAGTGTTTATGACGTTAAGTGGTGTTGTTGAGCTGTGCACTTTACGGAAACCATGCTGATGCCTCGCCGGGTGAGGTTGTTCTTAAAATACGGGTGTGCAAGGCCTCTAGTGCATTCGCTACCTGGGAAAAGAGGGTTGTCGGACGATAAGACTCTCATTTGTTGGCCGGTTTCCCGGGTTGGAGCAGTGGGACCACTCTTCCTATCTTCCAGATGTCCGGAATGACGAGAGTGGCCATTAAAAGGTTGAGAACCTTGGCTAAATAGTCTGCTCCCGCAGGACCCAAATTTTTCAGGATCAACATGCATATTCCGTCGGGCCTCATCGCTTTAGCGGCTTTCGCATTCCCGCTATTGAAGCATTTACCGCTATTGAAAACAAGAGGCGCACTTGTTGTTGGCAGTTTGTGCAGCCTTCTGGTCACTCGCCGCTTGGCTTTGTCCGCCGGCGGATGCAGTAAATTGCCGGCTAAAATAGCTCGCGCATTGCTTACTCACTCCAGAGGCGAAGTTCTTCAGATACTCTTCCCACTTTTTCCGCTTATGTGCGTTCACGAGCTGCCGAATCGCCGCTTTGAGATCCCAGATACGGGGATTTCTGGGATCGGCCTGATGAAGGTTGTCACCCTCATCGGCTAGAACAGCCGCTCCGGGGTCCGTTATGCATCCTGCTTGTACGAAGCGAGCTGCGGCAGCTGTGATAACCCTGCGGAACTTACGTCGAACTAGGTGGACGTCGGTTGGAGTGAGTTGCGCAGCGAAGGTGCCCTCAGTAAATTCCGCGAAGCCTCTCCAATCAGCTTTAGTAAAGTTGATATAGGTCCGCTGTTCCGCGGAAGCAAAGTCGGCTGGTTTATAGGTCGAGATGACTATGAGCAGATGGTTTGATGTCAAGGTCAAGGTCGCCATGATACGTTGTTTATCAGACCTGCCCATAATCCTGGTGGGTGCGTCGTCGTTCATTGTGCAGAACGTCGAATCGTCTATCAGCTCAGCCAAGTCTGTTCCCCTGCGGTCGTTTGACAGGCTTGAATTCCAAAGATCGTAGTGCGCATTACAGTCACCAACTACCATACGGTGATATCCCGCCAGGCAGCTAGTGACATGGGGTATGTAAACGTTAAATATTTCGAGCTCGACATCGCCTGACCAGATAGCAATGCCCTGACATTCAAGGGTGGTATCCCTGCGGTCGATGTCTGCTTCGCTAAGACGATACTGCACGGTGTGATACGTGATGAGCTCTAAGCCACCACCATTATCTCGCTCGCGATCTTGACGGTGCACATTGTATCCGGCGCAATTCAACAATGTTGAGTTGCTGTGCAACTTCGTCTCTTGGACCGCAGCTATCAATATTCCATGCCTTCCCATAAAGACGGTTATCTCCTCGATCTTGCTCTGAAATCCGTTACAGTTGAATTGAAGGAGCCTCGTGTGGTTCGGGAGACGTGTTGTTATGCGGGCGTAAGGGATGTGTGTTGTCTTACCGCCATTGGCTGTGTGAGCTGCTGTGGAGGGTGCCGCCCTGTGGTAGTAGTGGGTGGCGTCGCAATTGGGGTCTGCGACCGAGCAGCGCAACATGGGCCCTCGAAGTTCCTCGTCCAATCTCGCGTGGTGCGCAGGCCTGAACGTGCCCTAAAGTGGCACCAGCCAAGGCAGTTATTGGCCTTGGCTGACGGAATATCCTGGTCTGACACACCGTGCAGAGGGTAGGAGGAACCAGGAGCTGTTGGCGGCGGCATGTGGGTGGTGGTGCGGTTGTGCCTGTTGTGTGGTCTTCCGTGGTTGTGGTGTGGTCTATTGTGTTGTTGTGTTGTGGTGCTGTGGTGTTTGTGTTGGGATTCTCAGGTGGACTGGGGTTTGCCGTGGAGGTTGCTCTGTTTGAGCAACAGGGGGCCACAAATGATGTGGTTCACTGCCGATGAGTCCGTAGGCATGAGCAGACTCTGAGGTGACTCCACCCGTCGCAAGCATTGCACTTGACTGAGGTGGTCTTGTGGTTCAGTCGTCTCTGGCATACACAGCAGGTGTAAGTCTCTGGACCTGGGTTTGACTCGATGCCAGCCCTGAGCAGAAGAATACGTAGCAAATGTAGCCTTATGGGCGAACAACGTCCGATATATTTCACCGACCTAAACGGGGTTAGATCGCCGAAACAACAGCCCTTGGTCGGGTAAAACCCGAGTCATTCGGTACGTAGANGTTAAATATTTCGAGCTCGACATCGCCTGACCAGATAGCAATGCCCTGACATTCAAGGGTGGTATCCCTGCGGTCGATGTCTGCTTCGCTAAGACGATACTGCACGGTGTGATACGTGATGAGCTCTAAGCCACCACCATTATCTCGCTCGCGATCTTGACGGTGCACATTGTATCCGGCGCAATTCAACAATGTTGAGTTGCTGTGCAACTTCGTCTCTTGGACCGCAGCTATCAATATTCCATGCCTTCCCATAAAGACGGTTATCTCCTCGATCTTGCTCTGAAATCCGTTACAGTTGAATTGAAGGAGCCTCGTGTGGTTCGGGAGACGTGTTGTTATGCGGGCGTAAGGGATGTGTGTTGTCTTACCGCCATTGGCTGTGTGAGCTGCTGTGGAGGGTGCCGCCCTGTGGTAGTAGTGGGTGGCGTCGCAATTGGGGTCTGCGACCGAGCAGCGCAACATGGGCCCTCGAAGTTCCTCGTCCAATCTCGCGTGGTGCGCAGGCCTGAACGTGCCCTAAAGTGGCACCAGCCAAGGCAGTTATTGGCCTTGGCTGACGGAATATCCTGGTCTGACACACCGTGCAGAGGGTAGGAGGAACCAGGAGCTGTTGGCGGCGGCATGTGGGTGGTGGTGCGGTTGTGCCTGTTGTGTGGTCTTCCGTGGTTGTGGTGTGGTCTATTGTGTTGTTGTGTTGTGGTGCTGTGGTGTTTGTGTTGGGATTCTCAGGTGGACTGGGGTTTGCCGTGGAGGTTGCTCTGTTTGAGCAACAGGGGGCCACAAATGATGTGGTTCACTGCCGATGAGTCCGTAGGCATGAGCAGACTCTGANTGTCGCCTTGAAGCCAGCTTCTTAAACATTTTGAAGACCTCAGCGACATAGCAAACAGCTGATTTTAAAGTTTGACATTTTGGTATATTTATTTCACAAATTGTGTATTTTTATTTAAGTAAATAAGAAAAACATGAACAATCAAGAATATGTGATTAATTTTGCGACAATTTAATTTTGCAGCACTACATCTACTCATTGTCGCCGGCAAAATTAGAAATAGATTTAATTTGGCGACGTCGACAATTGCAGTCCTGCAGCCAAGATGTCGTGCTGTCGTCAAAATAATTGTGTCCGTAAGAACGTGTGTATTTAAAATTTGACAGATGCTGCTTGTCGCTTGCTTTCGTCAAAGTGTTCCGAGCTTAAGGTGACTCCACCCGTCGCAAGCATTGCACTTGACTGAGGTGGTCTTGTGGTTCAGTCGTCTCTGGCATACACAGCAGGTGTAAGTCTCTGGACCTGGGTTTGACTCGATGCCAGCCCTGAGCAGAAGAATACGTAGCAAATGTAGCCTTATGGGCGAACAACGTCCGATATATTTCACCGACCTAAACGGGGTTAGATCGCCGAAACAACAGCCCTTGGTCGGGTAAAACCCGAGTCATTCGGTACGTAGAACCGGCTGTCATATCTGTTATCCGTCAACATCAACAGTGGTATTGGTGAAATATGCTTGCAATGTTTTCTGCAAACATTTTGGTTACAATTAATACAAGAAATTTTTGTTTTATTATTCCTGGTTTCGATTGCTGTTGCGTAGCTGGTTCTTTTCTATATAAGCTTAAAAACATAATTTTTTCTCTAAAACCTAACAAAATTAATATCATAATATTTATTTACAATAATGTTTACGCAAAGTATAATTTTAAAATTACACATGACAAAATACTTACAAAATAACAATTCAGACCCTTATTACAAACTCACTACTATCCACCAACTATTTTACAAAAAACAATTACGAATTACATTCAAAGTTTTTTGGTACACGGGAAGGCGCGACTCGGCAATTCAGCCGCATATATGAGACACCAACTTTCAAATACAAATATCAACTGAACATTGCAACCAACCAACGGCAAACTGTAAACCATGCTGCATCACAAAACATACAATGTCACTAAGTGGCAGTGGCCAGTTACTACAATTAGTATTTGAAAACCACAAATTAAAATTTTTGCGGCTAAGATGCCGCGGCGCGCCCTCGAAGGGTTAATAACTATTAAGAACTGTACTTGAACTCAGCTTCTTTAGAATAACATCAAGTTTATTGTGTAAAAATTTCAAATCAATCTATAATAAAACGTCCGAGTTATAGCGAGTTTAAGTGAATATTACTGAAAAATTGGCCGCTGTGAAAAATCGGGTTTCTTGGCTTTTTCGACATGAAGGCATTAGCAAAAACTTGGTTAAAATTAACTGTAAATGTGGTTTGGTGTAAGCTATCGATCACGACTGGTTACTGCGACCTAGTGTTGGGCGTTAATCAATTAATTATTTAATTATCTTGTTAATTGATTGAAAAAGTAATTGCAATTAAAATTTTAATTGCGCTTTGCAATTAAATTATTTCAAATTAAAATTTTAGTTGCAATTAAACCTTTAATTGCACACGACATTTAATTAAATTCCAATTACTTTTTTGGTAACAATTAACCTACTTATAAATAAAATAAAAAGTGCGGTACAGGCCTGAAATGCCGATGGCTATCATATTCACGTCCCAGGCCTATATAGTAGGCATTTGTAATCGTTAGGTTTTAATAATATTCACAAAAGAATTGAAAAGTTGTTAATGGTTAATTGCAGAAAATTACAATTAACAATCTAAGTATTAACTGTTAATTGCTACGTCTACAATTAACAGTTAATTAATTGTAATTCTCCACAATTACAATTAATCAATTGTTAATTGTTGTGGTAGCAATTAACAATCAATTAATTAATATTTGTTAATTGTCCTTACAATTAAAATTTGCCCAACACTGCTGCGACCCAAACACTTTTTTCATTTCTACAGCACTTTTTGGGGATAATCCGCAGGCGTATTTATTCCTCAGTCTTTATAGCGCAGTTGGTGAAACCAAGCCGAATTTATGCAAGGTGATATTACTGGCGAATTTAGGTTTTCGCCGCGGTCCTTCTGAATGTCAAAATCCAGGCGAATTTATACCAGGTGGTGTTACTGGCGAATTGAGGTTTTCGCCCCAGTCCTGCTGAATGTCAAAATGATGTGTTTTTTGTAAACAAGGCGAATTCATATTACAACAAACACATCATTTTGACATTCAGAAGGACTACGGCGAAAATCTAAATTCGCCAGTAACACCACCTCGTATAAATTCGCCTTGGTGAAAATCTAAATTCGCCAGTAACGCCACCTTGTATAAATTCGCCATGGGAGAAACTGTGTTCAAAAATATACAAAATCTGTTGATTTTAATACAAATTTATTATAGCAATAAGTCCAATTAAAAACGGGCTATATTAAGAGAACCTACCAACATGCACAGGGGTTGAGAGCTCACATCTAGCACGACAAAATTCGTATCTCCTGCGAACCATGCCGGATTATTCTCAAATTTTAACATAGTAATGTACTTTAGAAGGGGCACATTTGAAGCTAAGCTTCGATACCTCTACCGGTAACGGAGTTATAGCCTAAACTATGGCCACAAGAAATGGATAAGATTCACTTTCCGTAAAAGTATAAAAAAATATGACAATATCAGTGTTAAATGAAAGGTAATCTGACGTGTTTTAATCCATACATATTTTCGGGTTGCCACCGAGTCAAAATTTTAAAGTTATGTTACAATATCCGTTTTAATAATATTTCCGAGAGAATAATTTCTATAAGGGCCAAAATTCACAGTGCATATTTAACTCAGAATCGGTAGTTAACTACATATTTTTGTACTGAATTTGGCTCTAAATGAATGTATTTTTATGTTTTGTTAACCATACATGAACTTCCAAGTATTAAGCACATTTTTACGTTTTTCTAGCGCCCACATAAAAACAGTAAAGTTGATTTTTCATAATATCGTTTTTATTTCGTTGAAACTCTGTTCTCTTTTCAAAAAAGATATTTTTAATTTTTATACATATAGCAACTTATTTTCTACATTTAAGTTTATAGTTTAGTATGAAAATAAGTCTCCCCAACGTCATATATTTTTGTGGATCGAAGACTTTAAAAACCACAACCATAAATTCTATTGGGCTACTAAGAGAGAAGCTCGAGCAGAAAAATAAAAGTTATTTTTATTAATAAGGGAACATAGAAGTAAAAACAGTTCAGGGGACTATTTTATAATACGATGAAATCTGAAGTTCATAAAAGAAATGTCCATATTGCAACAAGTATTACCTTAAGATGTACTACTAAAAGACTTAGTCTTGCTATGTACAAAACTCTATATATAAGTAAATTGAAATTGAATATTAGGAAGTAACTATGTACTTCTTAGGTAATTATAAAAAGCTGGCAACCTTTGTTGGACAAGATCAATTAATTTAGTTGAAAAATACGATATGTACCTAATACGAACTTCTGTATCAGTCGTTAGAGCAGTCGAAAATACATACATATCTATATCTATATATATAAAAATGTTCGGTCGTCAAAACTCGAGAACGGCTGAACCGATTTCAACAATTTCTTTTTGTATTGTTCGGTATAATACCAGAACCAATGATATCGCAAAAAATTGGAGGGTTGCCACCTGTTTGAAAAATTTGCAACCCAATTATGTTGGTAAAATAAATAAATTATTACAATATGGGTATCAAATTAAAGAGGTTTAAGAAAGATAACTGCTGGAAATATTTTTGATGAGGGTTGCCACCTATTTGAAAATTTTAACTCAGTCAGATTGATAAAATAAATGAAATATTGTCATGTGGGTGTCAAACTAAAGAGTTTTAAGAAGGCTTACAGTTGAAAATAGTTTAAAGGAGGCTTACCACCTGTTAAAAAATTTAGCGTTATTTAATTGATAAACTAAATGATATATTACAATATAGATATTAAATTAAAGAGGTTTCAGAAAGACAACTACTGGAAATCTTTTTTAGGAGGGTTGCCACCTATTTTAAAATTTTTAACTCAGTTAAATTGATAAAGTAAATGAAATATTGCAATGTGGGTACCAAACTAAAGAGTTTAAAGAAGGCTCACAGGCGAAAATATTTTGAAGGAGGGTTGCCATCTGTTAAAAAATTTAGCGCAATTTAATTGATAAAAGAATGATATATTACAATATAGATATTAAATAAAAGAGGTTTAAGAAAGATAACTGCTGGAAATATTTT
>NW_016159366.1:0-1978 GCF_001687245.7 Rhagoletis zephyria | reverse complement strand
CACTCGCATTGCCACATTTTTCATCGCTTGCTATGAAACGTCCACAAACATTACAAACATGGTCCATTTTACATTTTGGTTCCGACAATGTTGTTTTTGTTATTTTTATGAGACCGATGCACTTAACTTAAATCACTCACAAAATGAAATAAGTTCCAAAAAAATTAATAGCGAATTTTATCACGACCGAGCGAAAATTAAAAGACATCAGCTTCGGCTGAGTTTCGAGTCTTAACTGAATCTTTATTTTTGATATTAGTTCGCTTGTACGAAATAAATAAAAATCGCTACCTGTGCGGTGGTTGGAAACAAAAAAGAGGAAGACGAGGAAAAAGAGGAAGGGGAAGAAATTTATTGCATTTGACTGCAAAGTTCGAAGGTCGATTAAAAAAAATGCGAACTAACATAAACAAACGCCGCGATACGGGTCTTCTAATTTAGCCTCTATTTTCACCCCTCACTCTCAGAATCGACCTAACTTTTGCTAACCTGAATTTGTTCCACAGTGTTATCATAATAATGTAAACCATCCAAAATGTATGTAAATTTGCATGCAAATTTGGCCAACTAACTTATGACAAACCGATAGTTGTATAAAGAGGGGCTCAGAGGAGGGCTTGTTTTTTCTTTATCTCGATACAATAATATTGAAACTACAAAAAAACATATTTTCAAAACTTGCAATCGCTTGTACTTTTTTTAAATCCTCCGTGAAAATGTTTTTTTAATAAATAAAATCTTTCCTTTTAAACGAGATGTAACTTAAAGTAAATTATCTTTAATTCCCCTTTTCGCTTGTAAACGTAATATAGAAAAACAAATAAAAGCAAATAAGGGTAGCTGAAAGTAAATGATATTATAAACTCCAAGAAATGCACGTTTGATCAAAGGACTTTATTTCATCGAACATTTTTTTTAAATAATTTTCTTACTTTGGTAACGTCATACGTTAAAAGTACCCATCATTTCAGGATAATTTTCTTGTTTTGTCATGACTGTAAATATGAGTGGTGGTTTATTGTTTTGCTTATGTCAGAAATTTGATTTAAGTCGCACTAAAATTGAGTTCTGAACCATAGTGCGATGTGAGAAATAAAAAATCGATTTGAAAACAAATTCGAGTCAATACACTTTTCAATTTCAACCCTTATTGAAATTTTGTTTATGCATCCGAACACACATGCATAGAGAACTGAGTCAAAGCGCTTTATGGTCGGTATAAACAAGGCATGTCTTATGGTGACAGGCAATAAGATCAACGGAAATAAGGCCAATTGACTTTATTTCCCACCCTGGTGCGAAATAAAGTAAATTGACATTATTACATTTTTAAAAGCGAAATAAAATCCATTGCTCTTTCAAACATTAAATTTGCTTAGCGTACCCCGCGCGACCGGCGCGCACACCACGTCACGCTACGCCGCGGCCCCCACCAATCCTATTTTACTTCAAATTGCACTTAATTTTTCAATTTAGCACAAAGTGCCNACCAAACCTATTTTACTTCAAATTGCACTTAATTTTTCAATTTAGCACAAAGTGCCAAAGTGGCACTTTTGTAAACAAAATAACATTTCAATACATTTTTCTGAAATCCTTTGCGTGCACTTCTTTTTCTCAACTAAAATTTTCTAATTTATAAAGGCTTTGAACTGGTTTATCTTATTTTATCATTGCACTTTTGTTTTCAAAATGTGGCTTTATTTTATTGCTAAATGTGAATGATTAAAAGGAAGGGCACCTTTTTTGACACTTTTATTTTTCTATTTGGCACTTTTTATCATCAATATGGCGGGGCACCGAAATTGCGCATATGGAAACTGTGCATTTAGACATTATTTCGGTTTCAACCGAAACTGTGCATGTATGCATTACTTCGTTTTTTTTCANTTGAACTGGTTTATCTTATTTTATCATTGCACTTTTGTTTTCAAAATGTGGCTTTATTTTATTGCTAAATGTGAATGATTAAAAGGAA
>NW_016159365.1:41625-88270 GCF_001687245.7 Rhagoletis zephyria | reverse complement strand
AATGGAGAAAATTGCTTTCGAACACAGACCGTCTACAGACCGGCTTGCCGACATATAAAACCCCAGTTTTGCATTTTTGACCGTCTGCAGACGGCATTGCCGGTTCGTAGGTCAACATTGTGTAAGATAAAGCTGAAACTATGTGTAAGTATATCGGCGAGCCCGTCTCCAGACGGTCTTGGTTTTTCTCCCCTGTAGGAAAAAGTTACTGTCACAGATCGAAATGGACATCAGTTTTGGATTTCTCGTGTTAAAATCACCCATTCCTGAATTTTTCAACTCATAAAAAAATTGGCCTACTAGAGGGTTAAATTCTAAACTAAATACTAGTTAAGAGAAAAATATGTTGACAAAAACGCGCGAGTGTTCTTTTTGTTAGTGTATTGAATCATTTTTTTGTTATGCTTAAAAGAGTATTCACGTCAGCGGTACTGCACACTAATTGGCGCTCTTCGCTTGGTTTTCGCCTGATGTAAACTTTGCCCCTGATTGAGAACGCTGACGTTAGTAGCTTTTTTCTCCGGAGTTCTGAGGCGTACGATATCACCTCACGCAACACTTTTGGCAAACTCACATGCACATATACACTCTCATATCCGGGCTGATCGATGTCAGAGAGTGTGAGAGATCTTTTACGGGACTTGCATAGGGCAGCAATTGATTTAAAGAGCTGTGTCCGTTTTGTGAAGCGCTGCACTGCATAGCTTACCGAAGATGTCAGGCAAATTCACATCAACAGTTTGAGGGATTCCGTTTATTACGACGTCTGTGACGACGGCGTCGCTTTGCAGTTCAGTGAGCTGGGCACGAACAGCAACAAGTTCACCGTGCATATTATTAAATTTGGCGCAAGAGTTCTCAACCTCAGTCACTCCCGTCTCAATAGCGGTTAAAATAATTTTAAGTTTGCTATTTCCCCGGCTAACTCACCAATATTCTGCATGACTCCTCAGAGCTCTTAATTACAGTTGTGAGCTCTTGAATGATAGAGATTTTTTGCTCATCGAGTTTTATTACAGCCGATGTGGTGATTTGTGGCGTTTTTGGAGGTGTTGATGAAGCTTTGCATTGTGGATTTTTACGTGTTGCTGGCATCACGGAAAACATTCTCAGATTCTGGTGGTCAGGAAAAAAGTTGTTTCACACGCGCACGTTTATATGCCCGCAGTGAAAATTTTAAATAGCAAAAATACTCAAGTAAAATGTGAAAAACTCGGGAGCACAACAAAGCACGTCCTACTCGCACAAAAATATTTCTCTCATTATTATTGAGTTTTATTTTTTCGCTCAACGAATATTAGTTGATTTTTATATTTTCGATCACAAATCGTCGTTTAAATTACAAAACCGCGTATCGTCATTCTGTAAAACCGCATAACTGACATTGGCGGCCGAAAATTGGGTTTGGACACAAGCTCTTGGCTCAATCCTTATCAATTCGTCCTGAAATATACTAGCCAAAAATGCGACTTTTTTAGAAAAAAGAGAACCATTTTGAAATATGAGTGTTTTTACTCTCTAGAACAGAATTGATGTAACCTCACAAACGCGGTTTTGCATTATCTTGATACGCGGTTGTGCATTTTGTTGATACGCGGTTTTGTACTTTCCAATTTATATCGAGAAGTTTTCTAATTTTGTTCCTCTTCAGCTTAAGATTATACGTGCGAAGAATTCAACCTGTACTTTAAGTTTTGGCCCTGCCAAAAGGCCCTTAAAATCATTCCACTTTATTCAAATTTTGGTTTGGAAAAACTAATTACTACTTTCTCTATAGTCCGACTTCGTGGCAACTGTTGTGCATGTTGGAAATTCACTCATTGTGTATAAATATATCCTAACATTAAACGTCAACATTGGCAACAGCACATAGGTTTGTCTCTTTCTATCTTATGGCAACCGTTAACATAACACACTTGCCTTTATACAAAACGGTTTCACTGATTTGAACAAATATAAATGTAGCGTCTTACCACTAAAATAGTGCCATTAGTTTAGTGAAAGAATTATCGCGATATCTTCAACGTCACTAGTAAGAAAGTATTTTTTTCATTTTTCGAAATAAACATGAGTTCAACAATGCAAGTCAACAGTGCGGTAAAAAAAAATTGAGGCAGAGTATTCATTTAATTCATCACACAGAAGATAAACCAAGTGGGGCGAGGTTACCTTCAAACCTGCAAGTTAGAGGCTGTTAATCAATAAGTTACGTGCAAAACCTGGCAAGGGATCTCAAACTGCAGCATACTCTTCCACAGCGAAGGAGTATGGGAAAAAGCGCGTATTCCTACTCGAGTGAAAAGTTGTGTTGTAAGTCAGCTGAAAAGTTTGTATGCCGAATGGAGATCGCTCCAAAAAACAGCCAAACGATGTGATTCTACTCAAATTTCAAGAGAAGTTGCTTTCATGTCAAAAGCAATTTACGCGCTAAAAATTATCATATTTAAGAATCAAATAAAGTTAAGAGCCAAGGAACAAACGGGTTGACAGCAGTGAGTGTATTTGTTGCTGTACTCTACGTAAAGTACTGGTTTACTGCAAGTGACGTAATAAATGCGTCTCAAAACGACTTTCAATTTTTATTAGATTTGAAACTCTATGAAAAGACTGATAACTTAATTTCCAATACGGCCTTAAAGAAATTCAGTGGACAGTTATGATACATAAGTCAGGGGCTAACCGGATTAGCACTATTAGATCACACCATCATCTTTCAGTTAAAAGTAAAATAGTGAAAAGATTTTGACAAAGACCTCCCGGAGTGAATCAGCCTCTTCAAGAGCAATGGAGGGTTCCGGGTTACAATGCCTAAAAGTAATATCGCAAGACCTCAATAACTGGTTAAAAAAAAATCGAGTGATTTTGTTACTCCGAATACTATTAAACTCTTTGAAAGATTTGGATTGGAATTCAGTTTCTTATTTGCGAAAAGACTTTACAGAAACTCGCAATTTTTTTTCAAGTTTGAGTGTAACTAACGATGTTGCAGAAAGAGGTGTGGCTTTGATGCAGGAATATATGGCCAAGTTAAGTCCGAGGCAAATTTCCAGGATTTACTTATTGTATCCCAGGCCTCACGTCGAGAGTTTTCAACTTGTACTAAAGAAACTTTATCCAAAGACGCGTTTTGAAATTACTCGTATATTATATAATATTTCAAAAATATTGAAATTTCAAAACTAAGAATTACATAAAAAAACACATGAGAAAAAATCAAAAATTGTATTTCTTACATACATACCTGTGTTCGCATGGAATAGTAGTTATGTCAGGAAGCTGGCTTTAATATAATGTGGAATGCCACCTTTATTCTTTAAACGACACAGAATTTTTTTATGAGACTTAATAAAAATATTGACCTCCGATACTAGGAACTATTTCTTGCACGTTTATTTGCCAAAAGTTCTTCAGCGAGACGGCGCCAGTGAGTCATTCGCGATCGTAAGCTGCGAATGCTGCCTTATACTAAAGCCAGCCTTTCGACATAAGCTACTATTGCATGCGAACACAGATATGAACTTTAAACTTCTTGTGGTAGGGCGAAAATTTTTGTGATGAAGTTGAATTTGAGCGCAAAAGCTAAGGCATTTCAGAAACAAAAAAATAAAAAAACCTCGGAAGGAATGCCATACAATGTAGGAAAATCGGTACTATAAGGGACACCCTAATGGGCATGTAAGGCCGTAAGCCCTTACCCGCAGCATTACCTCCAAACGCAGTGAGAACGCATGGATAAACAGAATCCAGAGAAGCGAACAAAGAAAGCCTTACAGAGAAACTAATGTAGAATGCCTAGATAAGTACATACTTATTTATATTAAATTGAAAACAGAAAATACAGACTGTCGTAAAAGATTAAAATCTTTATATGTAAATCAGTTTTTATACATACATATATATGTATTTAGGTATTTAGATTTTACTTAAAAATCGGTATGTACATACATGCATATTTAATTAAGCTTAAAATTGTATGATGTATTTTGGAACGAATTTCCGTCATCCCTTGTCAAATTTGGTTTGGAGACAAACCGGTTTCGGCGTTGTGCCATCTTCAGTGTCATTTTTCGTTCTCCTTCTTCTTCTTAAAATTGTACTTTCTTAAAATTGTACTTCCTCACTCTTGTACTTCACTTCATTGGCCGACTTCAACTTCGCTGCAAATTGAACAAAGCAAAACATGATTTTTTTTATGCAAGACAAATTTCCACAGAAAGTAACGGTAGAAAAAGAATTTTCGGATCTTCATTCCATTTTTGAGCTGACTTCTATGCAGCATTCTACTTTGCATTCCCCGAAATGAAGCAAAGAAGCGAAATAAAAACAAGTAAAGAAGCATAAGTTCGGGCGAAACCGAACTTTATATACCCGGCGCATATCGTCTTTTCAAAAGAGTACTTTTTCCAATGTCAAACAGTTTCAATAATATGCTATGATATATTGAACTAATTGGACCAAATTTGGTGGAAATCGGTAAGGTGGTTATCGATATATACTTCTGTAGTCATAAGTGGGTGGTGCTAATCCCATTTAACAAAAATCAATAATATTGTGTTTTGTTAAAATATATTGCATCAAGGTTGCTAAATGTGCCGAGTTTGGTAGAAATTGATAAACCTCGTACCGAGATACACATATGTAGACGTAAGTGGGCAGTGCCACGCCCATTTTCCAAAAATTTCCCTAAAATCATTTTCTGCTAAGAGGTCATTGCATATATTGATTTTGAGTAAGTTAGGTTAAATAGTTACTAATTTGTCGCAGTTTTCGTATTTCTGTAAATAACCGTTATATGGGAGGTGGGCGTGGCTCTTGTATGATTTCAAAAATTTTCAACCAGTTTCTTAGTGAGGCCCCAAGCAATGTTTTCACGGAGTTTGGTAGGGATTGGATTGAGTTTGGTAGGGACTACAGAGATACAGCATTTAATCTTAAGTGGGCGGGGCCATGCCCATTTCCCAAAAATTGTATTGCTGTCTTATTTAATTCTACTTCAAATACCAACTTTCAACAATTTGGATACAGTATTTGCGGAAATATCTTAGTTTTTGCATATTTCGAAAATTCCGTTATATGGGAGGTGGGCGTGGTTATTACCCGATTTCGCCCATTTTCAATCCCAACCTACCTTGGATAAGGGGCAACCTACTTACCAAATTTCGTTGACATATCTCAATTTTTGCTCGAGTTATCGTGTACACGGACAGACGGACAGACATGGCTTAATCGATTTCTCTTTTCATTCTGAGCATTTATGTATACATTTGTCTATATCTATCTCGATTCATTTCCGTCCTGCTCTAAACTAATAAAAGAACAAATGTGAGGTTTTAACCGTTATAGCTATCAATTTTAGACTAGGGATGTGCCGGGTATCCGGTATATATCAGGAATCCGGCTTAACGGTAGTTCTTTATTTTATCTGACTATCCGGCCGGATACTGTTTTTGTTGACTTTATTTCGCTTTTTAAAAGTAATAATGTCAATTGACTTTATTTCGAACCAGTATCGAAATAGTGTCAATTTACCTTATTTCCGTTGATCCTGTCACCTATTTAAGACGGCCTTGGAAGTATGCCTTCCGACGACCACCAAATTATAATATTAGAAGAAAAATCATCAACGTGAATTGTTGGTGAAAATGTTGGACCAAAATGTTTCAATAAAAAATAGCAATTATGGGCGTGACGAAGTTCGCGGGGTCTGCTAGTTTTTTTATATTTTCCATTATGAAAAGAAGCATTCCCGAATTATCGGTCAACAAACTACATATTTATAATTCCAAAATAAATGCTACCCGATACCAGGGTGTCCAGATTGTTTAAAAAGAATAGAGCCATTTCTGAAAAAAAATCGCCAAAAATCGCCAAAGATTTTTTTTTTTAATTCAAGAAATCGGCTTTAAAAATCTTTTATTTTAAAAATGAGATCTGGTTATAAAATAGTTTTCAAAACCAAATACGAATATAATGCCTTCAGGGTAATAATAAATAACACAAATCACTTATATGGTAGTGATGTACAAACAATTTAAAAATATTCACATTTTTTTAAATATTTTTGCTTTAGCACATTTCCCAATAGCACTGTGCAATTAATAAATTTATTATAACTCATATTAATTGATTAACGCTTTCTGATATCTCGCCGGAGGATGAGCAGAAGCTGCTTGCCTCTTCGACAGGAAGTGATACTCTCGTCCAAACTCGAGAGCGAGATCGGCTTAGTGGAGCCGGTCGGAAATGCCGCAAGCGCTATATGGAGAAGGGCATGAGCTATGAGGAGGCTAGGGAATTAGCGAAAGAGCCCATTGGGCCCCCTCAAAAGGAGAGATAGGCTAAAAGAACCCGATCAAAGAGCTCCACTCCACAGGAGCAAGCCCCAAGGAAGGTCTCCAAATTTATGCACGGCGCGGTGAGAGCTGAGCCGGGTGGGGCAGTAACAATGCCCACGGCCGAAGCAAGCCAGCCTCGCGAAGAAAGGCTGTGAAGCCAGCATCCTTTAGGGACGCACTGTGTGAGGTGAAGCTGGGTATAGTCCCCGAGGACTATCCGGCTACGATCTGGTCGACGGACGAACTGAGGGCCATTCAGAATGCCATCCTTAGGGCGATAGGAAGCAACAAAGATAGCGCTGTAAAGCCTATTTTTGATGGCTGCACTTTTCGTCCGGGATGGTTATCCATTATCTGCAGGGATGCAGTAACTGCGGAGTGGATAAGGGCTACAGTTCCGAAGCTTGCCCCCTGGAAAGGGGCAAAGATAGCGGATACGGAAACGCCTCGCCGCATAATTTTGGAGGGATTCTTCCCGGAGCTGGATAGCTCCAAGAATGAGGGCGCGCTACTACTTCTTCAGGGGCAGAATGAAGGCCTGAAAATAATAGACTGGCGAGTTCTAAATCGGGTGCACAAGTCCACAGTGGTAGAAATCACCATTGCGGTAGACCCGATCTCGGCAGACATCCTCAAACAGAGAGGAAATGTTATCAACTATGGCTACGGTACGGTCAAGTTGAGGGAAAACGTCAAGCCGTTGGTATCACCGGAGCCGGAAAAAACAAAGCCGTCGCCTGAGCTGTCAGTAGCTCAAGCCAGCGTGACATCGCCTCCGCGACCCACAGCAACATCAGTCCTGACCCTGCAGCAGGTGCTAGACAGAGTCCAACAAAATGTCAGGCCCATTGAACTCCCCCGGAACATAATAAGGCCACCACTACATGGCAGTTTCAAAGCCGCAAAAGCAAAGGGGGCTCAAGGACAGCCGAGGAGAAGGCCTTGCTGGGTAGCAATAGGGGGAAGAAGGTGGCTGCTCGCGGCCGTAAAGACCGCAAATAATGCCATCTCTCCCTAAGCCCAACGCAAACTCGAGGCATCTGAAATGCCTCCAAGTGAATCTTCATCATGCCAAGGCAGCGTCAGAAGTTATCTGCAGGAAGTTCACTAACGAGGGTCTAAGTATAGCCTTCATCCAAGAACCCTGGATACTACGTGGTGAGGTCAAAGGTCTGAACATCAATGATGGTAAGATCATATATGTACCCAGCCCTCGCCCAAGGGCGGTGATGCTATTAAGCAAAAAACTAACATTTCTTCTTCTATTACAGTTCATGACGTTGGATCTGGTTGCGGTTTGGGCCGAAATTCCCACTCCAAGGGGTGTACAAGAGGCAGTACTTGCCTCAGCGTACTTTCCGGGTGAGGAGGAGATGCCCCCGACAGCAGAAGTAAAGGCTTTCGTTGAGCACTGACAGCAGAGTGGTAAACCCTGGATCCTCTGTTGTGACGCCAATTCGCATAACACTGTTTGGGGCAGCACCGATACCAACAAAAGGGGTTAGTACCTCGTCGAGTTTATTAGTAGTCATAATATAAATATTATAAATCGTGGCAGTGAACCGACTTTTAGAAACGGTTTAAGGGGGGAGGTCTTGGTTCTAACTCTAAGCAGTCAAAACATGTCATCATCTGTCACAAACAGGCGTGTCTTGCGGGAGGTATCAATGTCGGACCACATGCATATATAATACGACATGGGTCTTTTTCCTAAACACGAACTAGTTTTCTGAAACTAGGAAAACGAACTGGGAACTCTTCCGCTTTACTATAGAAAAGGGCGGAAACAGCCCCAAACACCCAATTATAACTAAACAGGAGCTTGAGAATGAAGCTGAACAGCTTCACTCAGATATTGTAATAGCTTTCAACAGTAGTTGCCCCCAAGGAAACGGAAGATCCAAACGAGATGTGCCTTGGTGGAGTAAGAAGCTTGAGCAAATGAGATGGCAGGCCAGAAGACTATTCAATAGGGCAAAAAATACGGGTGATTGGAATCCGTATAAACTTGCGCTAACTTCCTACAAGAAGGAGCTAAGTAAATCCAAACGAGCTAGCTGGCGAAACCACTGTGAGGAAATAAATAGCGTTCCAGAGGCAGTACGCCTCCAAAAAGCTCTAACAAGTGATTACAGGAATACAATTGGCACCCTTAACAGACCAGATGGGAGCTACACTCAGCATCCGGGTGAGACCAGCAGACTGTTGCTGGATACTCACTTCCCGCGCTATATACCAGGCTACTGTCGACCAGAATTGGGTGCTCCAACATCCACCTCTGGAAGAGAACAAAGCCGTGCTACGAAGCTGACCACCGTAGAGCGGTTGCAATGGGCTTTATCAACATTTAGCCCATACAAATCACCAGGACCGGGTGGAATCTATCCATGTCTCCTGCAGCATGGAATTAGACACATAGCGCCGATCCTCTCTAAACTCTATAGAGCTTCGCTCTTGTTGGGTCACATTCCCAGCATATGGTCTGAGGTTAAGGTCGTGTTTCTACCCAAAATGGGTAAGCCGGAACAATTACCGTCATCCTACCGACCAATTAGTCTCAGTTCCTTTCTTCTAAAAGGCATGGGGAAAATACTGGATCAGTACATCAGAGAAGTCAACCTAAGGGAACGACCTCTGAATAAGAACCAATTTGCCTATCAACCTGGCAAATCCACTGAGACTGCCATTCATAGCCTTAGTTCAAAAACTGAGAAGGCTCTGGAGTCTAAAAATATAGCCCTTTGCGCCTTCATTGATATTTCAGGGGCTTTTGATAACACATCATATAAGGCAATAAAAGATGCCTTGTTAAGAAAGGGTGTAAGCCCAATCATAAATCAATGGGTGTTATCAATGTTAAGAACACGAAACATCAGTTTGGAATTAGGAGGCACGATAGAATCGATAACAGCACCAAGGGGATGCCCTCAGGGGGGGTGTACTCTCTCCCCTTTTGTGGGCTATGGTTGTAGACGAACTTCTTTTCACACTGAACAGCCAAGGCTTTAATACGCAAGGCTACGCAGATGATCAGGTAACCTGCATAACAGGGCTTCATGACGAAACTATCACCAACCGCATGCAACAAGCCCTACGCACACACAAATGGTGTGAGATAGAAGACTATAATTGTTCCATTCACTCGAAGGAGGAAATTATCTACTACTAAACTCACTTTGAGCGGCACAGAAATAGAATTTTCCAGTGAAGCTAAATATCTGGGAGTAACTCTTGATAAAACACTTAACTGGAATGCACATTTGGACACTGTTATCAACAAGGCGATGAAGGCTACAAATGCGCGATGCAATGGTTCCAAAACTAGAAATCTCTAGGAAATTTGAGGTACACATTGCAGATCGAGCTCTCTGGAATACAGGGCACCCATACACCAAACCTAATGGGGAGGTTTGGTACACTGATGGATCTAAGCTTGAAAATGGTAAAACTTCGGCTGACATTTTTGGGCCGAACTTTAAAAAATCGATACCAATGGGTAGCTACCCCACCATCTTTCAGGCGGAGATTCAGGCAATAGAAATTTGTGGCAGAGAATGTCTTAGAAGGGGGACGTCATCGAAATATATCTGCATTATGTCGGAGAGTCAGGCAGCCCTACTGGCCCTGAAGTCCCACAAAATAAGTTCTCAGCTAGTATATGATTGCCGCAATATCCTAAATGCTCTTGGTGACAAGAATACAGTTTTCTTAGGATGGGTACCAGGGCATGAGGGACATGATGGCAATGAGGAGGCTGACTGCCTAGCGAAACAGGGAGCTGCCGCAGTATTTTATGGTCCGGAACTCTTTTGTGGGCTCACCAAAAGCACATATAAAGGGGACCATAAATAACTAGGTAGACAAAATGTTCAACAGGCATTGGATGGAATGTCCAGGGCAAAGACAAGCCAAACGATTTATCTGTCCTTCAAACGAAGTTTCAAATAAACTATTCAATTAAGGCAGAGAGGACCTCAATACTCTCACTGGGTAATACACGGGACACTGTTCTCTTCGTTACCACCTCAGTAAAATCAATCTTTCAGAAACAAACGTCTGTCGCTTATGTGAGCTGGACGAAGAAACGCCAGAACACATTCTCTGTGAATGTGATGCTCTCGCTAGGCGCAGACTAGCCCACTTTGTTGGCGCTACCCTTAATCCATTTGAAATTTGGAACAAAACGCCCTTGGAGGTGCTAGGCTACATTAAGAGCCTTCCCATATAGGGCGGGGCCCACGCAAAATAGACCACTTTAGAGGTCGCGGTGCATATGGCCCATAATAATAATAANCCCACGCAAAATAGACCACTTTAGAGGTCGCGGTGCATATGGCCCATAATAATAATAATAATAACACAGGTCAACAACGTTTTGTTCTAGGAAAGTGTAGGGTCATTTTCGAAGTAATTTTTTGCGTAGAATCCGAATCCGGGGTTTAAATTGCTCTATCACGTCAGGATTTTGAGATATCCTAACCTAAAAGTGCAAAAAACGCTGTTTTTGCCCATTTTTGAGGTTATGTAGCTACGCAGATTATGCTCTTTATAAAAAAGTAAACGTGGTATTTTAAAGTATAAGTCTTCTTCTTTTAAACGCCGTTGAGTTTGCTTAAATATCTTTATTTTTCACTGAGATATCGCATTTTGAAGTTTCCATGTTTGTGAATTTTTCGATATCCGAAAATCCATTGAGATAACATGAGACGTGATACGGTCGATTACATTCACAAACATGGAGACTTCAAAATGCGATATCTCAGTGAAAAATTAAGATATTTGAGCAAACTCAACGGCATTTAAAAGAGGAAGACTTATACTTTAAAATACCACGTCTACTTTTTTATGAAGAGCAAAATCTTAATTGATTAATCGCACAATCCTCTTTTAAGCGCTCAGCGCTAAAAATAGTTAAAATAAAAGCTATAATAAGACGAGATCAGCTATTTTCGCAATTAAAATTGCTAATTTCACATTCAGCGGAAGTTGTCACAAATGGTGGTTTAATATTGGCAAATGTTTGATATGCTACAACAAAATCAGTAACAATATTAAGTGTTGCCACATCGAAATTAAAGCTCTAAAAAACAAATCACTAAATTGGCGCTAAATCGCCAAATCTGGACACTCTGCCCGATACACTAAACACTCTTTCTGAGTTCACTGAGGAAGGTGGTGCGCAGAGACTTCATTGCAAGTGTAAACAAATTCGTAGATTCCACATTAACATTCGTAAACACCACATTAAAAGATCGGGGCACCGAAATTGTGCATATAGAAACTGTGCATTTAGACATTATTTCGGTTTCAACCGAAACTGTGCATGTATGCATTACTTCGGGTTTTTCATATGCATTATTTCGGTTTTCTAACGAAAGTGTGCATATGGACAATTTCGTTTTTTTTAATATGAATTATGTACTTCTATTTAGTTATAAACCCTAAGCGCGGCCGAAGGCCCGCTATGCAGAAAGAAGTTCTGCACAAAAATTCTTCCGCCCAACTTTTCCCGCAACACAGAAAGGAGGATTCTACTTCGTAAGGGTTAAAAGCCCTAAGCGCGGCCGAAGGTCACCTACGCAGAAAGAAGTTCTGCGCAAAAATACTTCCGCCCCCCTTTTCCGGCAACACAGAAAGGAGAATTCTACTTAGTAAGGGTTATAATCCCCAAGCGCGACCGAAGGTCGCCTACGCAAAAAGAAGTTCTGCACAAAAATTCTTCCGCCCCCTTTTCCCGCAACACAGAAAGGAGGATTCTACTTCGTAAGGGTTAAAAGCCCTAAGCGCGGCCGTAGGCCGCCTACGCAAAAAGAAGTTCTGCGCAAAAATACTTCCGCCCCCTCTTTTCCGGCAACACAGAAAGGAGGATTCTACTTTGTAAGGGTTAAAAGCCCTGAGCGCGGCCGTAGGCCGCCTACGCAAAAAGAAGTTCTGCGCAAAAATACTTCCGCCCCCTCTTTTCCGGCAACACAGAAAGGAGGATTCTACTTTGTAAGGGTTAAAAGCCCTGAGCGCGGCCGTAGGCCGCCTACGCAAAAAGAAGTTCTGCGCAAAAATACTTCCGCCCCCTCTTTTCCGGCAACACAGAAAGGAGGATTCTACTTTGTAAGGGTTAAAAGCCCTGAGCGCGGCCGTAGGCCGCCTACGCAAAAAGAAGTTCTGCGCAAAAATACTTCCGCCCCCTCTTTTCCGGCAACACAGAAAGGAGGATTCTACTTTGTAAGGGTTAAAAGCCCTGAGCGCGGCCGTAGGCCGCCTACGCAAAAAGAAGTTCTGCGCAAAAATACTTCCGCCCCCTCTTTTCCGGCAACACAGAAAGGAAAACTCTACTTAGTAAGGGTTATAATCCCCAAGTGCGGCCAAAGGCCGCCTACGCGGAAAGAAGTTCTGCGCAAAAATACTTCCACCCCCTTTTCCGGCAACAGAGAAAGGAGAATTCTACTTAGTAAGGGTTATAATGCCTAAGTATCAGAGCCATTGGCGATTTCCTCAAACTTTGGCCAAATATCCAGGATATCTCAATCTTCAATAGAAGCTTTCACTAGAGTGCGGCCTTTTTCATATGATTCAACTGGTATCTCCATGCTAAGTGATTTATATGTTCGAATTAGTTCACCATCAACCCAGTTCTTAGTTTAACTGATGTCAGAAAAAAACGAGTTTTCAAACGTAGTAAATGCCACGATATTCTCATCATTCTTGAGTAAAAGCTTTAAATTTGCCAAGATACATAAGTTTCTGCCGTTCTCACCACTTAAAAGCAACAATAAGCGTGTAATTTTTCAAAGAATTAAGGCGAATTGTGTGTGTTACATGTGGTTCTTGGTGTTAATGGCGCTAGCGCTGTTCATATATTGGTGTTGGCGCGGCAACTCCGGATACGGTTTTAACGTAATGTTACCCATGCGTAATTCTGCTTGTTACGGAACATTATGACACCGGAAAATTTTGTTACCGCAAATCTAAGTACTTTGGTAAAAATTTAATCTATTCAGGAATTCAGCAATGAAGTTTTGTACAAATTCTGGTGTTGCATACTTCACGGAGCAATATTCTGTTACCTGCTTATGAGATGGTAACAAAATTTACCAATGCGCAGAATTCGAAAAAAATTTAGAAATTACCAGGAACCTTATTTACCGGTAACAAAATTTTTGTTACCAACGCAGAATAGGCCTGTTCATGTCAAAATTATGAATTTGTTGTACATTTGTTTTAATGCTTACTGGCTGAATCAAGGCGAATTCATATAAGCAGCAGCATAAAAACAAAAAACTACACTAACAAATTATACGAACAATGACAATCAGAATATAACAAACACATAATTTTGACAGTCAGCACAATTCGTTTGAAGTAAATTTGCCTTGATTCGAATCGAATGATATCAAATGGCAGCTGTTTTCTCTTCAATACAATTTGAATTGAAAAACCAAATTCACTACCAAATGCTGTAATCTCAAATATCGGATCGAATTTTATTCAAATACGGGCCCTGTATTAATTTAAAAGACGCTGAAACAATTACTCACCGCTAGAAAACTTTTGATTAGATTTGAAATCGTTGAAGTTTGCGACCTATTCGTCGAATCGAATGAAATAAAATGACTACTGTTTTCACCCCAAAATAATTTGAGTTGAAAAAGCGAACTCACTAGCGAATGCCGTAATCTCAAATATCGAATCGAATTTTATTCGAACACGGGCTCTGTATTAATTTAAAGGAGCGATTCGAAAATTGTCGCTAACTGGTTACAGAATCTCCACCCAAGTTCTATACTTCTACAATTTTCTGGACGCCGTCAAATGGCCTAGGCGTTAAATTCGTTCAAACCATTAAATCCGCCGAGGACCAATTGCATCACACCTGCGCAGCTGCAAAGGGCTATAAGGGTGTCGTGCAATTGGTTGGATCCTATTTATGCAAACTGCGTTAGGACCGGGTACATCCCCAAGGCTTAGAGGGTAGTCAGTGTTGCATTAATCCCGAAGGCCGGAAAAGGCTTTCATGCTTCCTCTAGGGATTTTAGGCCTATCGTCTCTTCGTTTTTGCTAAGAACGCTTTTGCTAAAACGCTAGAGAGACTGACAGACCTGTACATAAGAAACGCGATTCCTCGTGACTGTCTTTCAAGAGCTCAATATGCCTATTGCAAGAAAAGGTCGGTGAATACCGCCCTTCACACATTGGTAAAGTTGTCAGAGGAAGCCTTCATGCATGAATATTATGCAGGGGGCCTTCAACAATGTCACTCCAGAGGCAATAGTCAGGTATATTCATAATCTGGGGGCTAAAAACCATCTTAATAATGCTTATCCACAGCGCAGAGTTAATAGGAGCACTCCATAAGGTGGTTTTCTCTCCCCCCAGCTCTGGATTGCGGTTGTAAACGACCTTCTAGAGGAACTGGAAAAGTGGGCTGTCGGGTGATCGCCTATGTAGATGATGTGGAACTTTTGGTAAAGAGACGATTGCTATACACCCTTTTTGATCTGGCTCAAGGTTACCTGAACCAGGGAACTAGGTGGGCGATCTACGGCGGCTGTCGTAGAAGCCTAACATTGAGGACAGGGTAGGAAAGGTGGCGGTTGACTTGTACTGCTGTGGGCAGCTATCGGTAAAAGGTGGGGTCTCTCGCCAAAATTAATTAATTAGCTCTAGGAAACAAGCAAGATTTAAGCATATATTGTTTCAAGGAGCCCTAGTCTGGTGGAACTCACTAGAGAAGGCTACACTTGTAATAGGAATTAGTGGAACATTAGGAACCACACCTACACTGGCGCTTAATATACATATGTTGAACACGGCGCCTGCGGATATTGCAGACAGAATTGTCGCAGCACGAACTGCTATTAGGCTAAGGAAACCGGGTACTTTTGTGACATAAAAAAGGACAACATGACGTTTCTCTGCTGCAGAAAATGTTTTTATAGGGCACTTGGAATTCATGCGGCGAAACTAAGAATTTCGACTGATGTTTTATCAGCTGTCAAGAGGAAGATGAAATGGAATTATCTCCATACTTTCTTTTAGATTTTCCAACCTTCAAGAGGCTAAGATGGAAGCATTTTGTTTCACACTTCTGAACAAACACTGAGCTCTCAGGGATCGGAATTAGCCGCAGTCGAAATTTCGTAATCGGCTCGCGGCGTTAACTTAACCCAACCTAACCTGTACTTCTTTCAGCTATGAAATAGTTGGTCACATTATGTATACATCTTTGGTTTCGGTAGGGGTAAAATTTACGAAGCTGTAACGCATAGCCCAGCAGAAAATTTCGAAGGGCTTAGCATGTGTAATGCAGCAGAAAATTTTTAATTTCGTTAGAAGCACCCTGTGTTTACTTGCTATTGCACATGGTTGCATACATTTAGACATATGCAGAGTAAGAGGAAATGAGTTTCAAATGATTATTACTTCCGATAATGCAAACTCCGTACACGCATACGACTATGTACCTATATTTATACATTCTCATGTTTGTATGTACATACATATGCATGAACTCATTTGTTGCAAGTGGTTTTGATATTCATAGCATGGGTTTAGGCATAGGTTTAGTAGTCTATTGATAAAAAAAAGGAAGGCGAAAATTTTAACAATACTGAAAACATTTTAACTGGGTCCGTTGATAGCTTATGAACATATAAGAACATATGTATATATACATACATATGTATGGATGATATAATAGCTCTGATCCAATACTTTTCGTGTAAAATCCTGTTAAAACGTCAAACAGCAAAATTACTCTATGAAGTGAGAGTAAAAAGTGAGTAACAGCAAAAAGTACGGGAACAAAAAAAGCATCGAGTAAAATCTTGCAACTTCATTTTCTACACAACTCTCCAAAAATCGCTCTCATTACAGGATTTTGGAGTACGCAATCATTTTTCCAGTAACTTCCTGCAAGTTCGTGAAAAAACCTGTAAGTTCATTGAGTACTGGATCAGAGCTACGGTTGCCAGACGTACTGATTTTATCAGTACAATACTGATTTTTCAACTCTTGTACTGATTTTATTCATTTCTTCATTCAGTACGCTAATGTCCTGATTTTTCAAAATTTGTACTGATTTGTACTGAATTTTCTATTCAAACGAAATACTTTAGTATATCTTAAGGTTTCTACATAGTGTTGGAACTTCCTTAAACTGTACTGTAAAAAATAAGAAGAATATAATTTAATTATAGTTGACATGTTTTAGATAATGATTGATGTGCCCAAGAAATTAATACAACAAAAAGATCAATCGTTTTATGGGCATATCGCCGGGTCGTTACGTACCAGTTGCGATAATATGATGGAGCTTAAATTATTTAAAAAGAAGGATTAAATTTTTTTCGAGTGTTGTTAGTTATCTCGAAAATACCTTTCAGCTTAATAACAATAAATTTCAATATTCGAATGGCTTTTGCCTATAACTTACAACTCCTTTTTCTCAATTTACTGACTCTGTAAAAGAGGTTTGCATACAAGGCATAGAGTTAGATACTATTTTTTAGCGAATTCTTAGTCTTTCACAGTTTTTGCGTAGTTGAAAAATTATTTAAGCCATGAGGAAATATAGATGAACTCCTTAAAAAGTGGTACTTTTTTAAAGTATGAGAGGATCTTAAGAATAAAGTTTGTTTCCTGAAGAGAGAAACCGGCTTCTAATTAAAATTTTTTAAAGTGAACTTCAAATTAAAAGTAATTTTAAAATGAAATGTATAGAATTCGTTGACTATTTAAGCACTGAAAATGGGAATGATCTCATTATTGCTATTCAAAAATGTCATAAATATAAAATAATTTATATTTTATGTTTTATGAACTACTAGTGAACCCGTATGGCGTTTTTGTTTAAAATATTTTAAGTTTAAAGTATTTTTTCCTTTTAAATGTTTTTTCTCAGATTTATACATACGAAGTATACAAATTGCATATCAGAAGGAAGCGCGTTAAATCACGTTTACGACGATATTAATTCTTTAAAAATCAGTTCAAACTTATTTGAAATAGAAGGTTTTTAATTTTTCGAAGATCCGACCTTTAACCCCTTTATAGCACCTGTAACATAGAAAAAGTTATATTTCGTTTAAATAAGAGAAAAGGGGGTACCACGACTATATTTTTACTTTTTTTAGTAGTTTACATACAGTAATTAAAAATAATTTTTCACCAAAGGTCCAATTTCGAACTTCGAAGGCCCATATCTCGATTTCGGAGGCTAACTTCGAAAAACGGAGAAATTACTTTTTTACCTATGATTCAATCTCTTAAAAAAAAATTGGTTTGGTCCAATACCCAGAAAAAAAGTTAATTTTGCCTGACAGTGTTATTGCTATTCAAAAAGTCACAAATATAAAATAATTTATTGTCTCCTGTGAATAATGATGTGTACACTCATGTTAAAATGAATAACACTTTTATTTTTTATGAACTATATTATATATTATATACCTAAATATTGTTAAAACTAAAAACTCAGGCGTTTTAAATTATTTTCTGTTACTTACATTCATAATTTTGCTTTGAACAAAAATGTACTGAAAAGTTATGATTTTTTTAGCATGAAAAAGTCGAATGTACTGATTTTGCGCATAAAAAAATCTGACAACCCTAATCAGAGCTAATACAAGATTGGACAAAGAGAAGACGAGAGTAATAGAAAAAGCCGAAGAAATGAATTTAGTTTCCCATTTTGCAAACAAAATACATATGTATTCATGACTTTAACGTAAACCTGGCGACAGATGAAGCAGAACAACAGATTAAATTTCTAAAAGAATAACTAAATTTAGGAATATATACAAATATAAATGCTCAGACTACAAGCTCAAAAACAGTAATTGATGCGATGTTTTCGAGATATTTTAACGCCCTTGAGTCACAAGTATATACAAGTGTAATATTTTATCAATCATACCGATAATTTTATGTATTAAAAGAATTAAAAATGAAAATAATAAAAAAAAAAATCAAAAATGAAGTTAATATTTAATTTCTAACCAAACCTACATGTATATGTATGTAACTGAATCCCTTAATAATAGGTTTACATATAAAAAGATTATTCTCATTTTCACTCTTAACTCCCTTATGTGTAATTAGAAAAAGAGATTAGCCATACAAAATTATAATTATAAAATAACCTCAGATTAAACCGATAAATTTTTGGTGTCCAACAAAGTTCTATCGATTATACTTGCGAAGAAGAGGAGGAATGTCAAATGTAAAAGTAAACAAAAATTGACGCTAGCAAGGAAAAGAGGTTTGTAAAGTTATTTTTAATAAAATATTAAGTTAAAATATATTTAAATATCATAATATGTGTAGCAGAAAAAAGTGACCACGGTGGCATAGAGAAGAAGCTTAACTTTTCCTCGAGTTGTGAGAATAACAAGCACAACCATTTTAACAACTAACAACTAATTGAGTTCATATTTATATATAAACGTACTTTTATGCTTTGCTGATCGCATATGTTTACACATCAAATAACATGAGTAACTAGTACTCACGCCATTTTTTCATTAGTTAAGTTTAACTGATATTTTTAAGTCCAAAATAAATGTTCTTTCCTAATAATAAACAAACCGCTTATCCAAATTAAACAAATTTGTTATCAAATGAAAGAAGACTTAAATAGCTGTTAAAGACAAGTAACGAACGAAGGTTGACACTTTTATTTATATATTTTTTTAATATTTTAATACAAAAGAAATTCATATACTTGACCCAAGGTTATTCTATGGTATTTAAATACCATGTTTTATTGAAACATTTTTCAATAGCCGGCTTTCCTCGTTGAAACGTTTCAGTTTTCAAGATATTAGTCCTCTTTAATTTGATACCAAACTTGTTTAATGTGGATAAGCGGTTTGGTTATTATTAGGAAAATACTTTTATTTTGGACTTAAAAATATCCGGGCAAGTTTAACTCTTGAAAGAATAACTGTTATTTACGGTCCCTGAAAAATAGTGTTGAAAGGCAAAAATGGTTTGTATTAGCTTACGTTGAAAGGACTGAAGAGCAGAACCTTCCTTACCCATAGGCCAAGAATAATAGCGCTGAGATAACATATCGCACACCTAGATATAAAGTGAGCAAACTCAAAATTCAGAGAGGGAAATTTAACTGCAATTAATACACAATTAATACAGAAACAGGTACAACAGTAGTTTTTTAGTTAATGTATATGATCATGAAGAAAAAAA
The DNA here is from genome assembly GCF_001687245.7 of Rhagoletis zephyria. Taxonomy (NCBI): domain Eukaryota; kingdom Metazoa; phylum Arthropoda; class Insecta; order Diptera; family Tephritidae; genus Rhagoletis; species Rhagoletis zephyria. The sequence goes on along the minus strand of NW_016159365.1, from coordinate 68,732 downwards.
TATTTCCATTATTACGATGTAAATCCTATGAATTGATTTATGCAAAAAAAATCGCCCAACATTTTTTTGAGTTTGTGCGATATGGTATATGTACTAATCTCCTTCGATGCTATGAGCTCTTATTTCCACCTGTGAGATCCGTTCCAACGGGGTCATTGATGTTCCTACCGTGTTTTTTTTATAATTCGTTACACTTCTTCTTGATATACTCTAGCAATTTTGCGCTTCTTTGTAATCATACTTAAAGGATGGGGCTATATTAAGTCATCTAAAAAGTAAACTTGTAGAGAAGTATCTAAGTATCTTGATTCCAGCGCAATCTATTTTTTGGGTCCGTTGTTATCAAAAATTAATACCCGTGAATCCAGGTCGCACGACAAAAATGGATTTTCTAAATATCTCCACATCCATATGTCGGTACAATATTTTGCAATTTTGATGCAGAGCATCCGACGTTGTTCGGGGTAAAGAAATAAAAATATAAAACAGTAGAAAAGATTTTCAGTTTACCATAAATTAAAGAGAACATGAACTATTTTTATTATTTAATATAAGGCCTCCTTATGAATAATACTTTTAATTTTTTGTTTCGGTGTAGAAACATAAATTCTATTTGGACATCCCAGATTGCTAGGGCTGCCAGACGTCCCGGTTTTCCCGGACATGTCCCGGTTTTAGACTATTTGTCCCGGTGTCCCGGTCCAACCTTAAAATATCCCGGGTTTCGTTTAAGTGTCCCGGTTTTCGATTTGATTGCACAAATTTTGCATAAAAATGACTACACTGAGAGATAAAACGCGTTGTAATATTAAGAAAAATTTTATGAATTTACCGGGGGAAATAACGCATAGTAAACATTTTTTTTATTTGATTATCATTTTAAAATTTTCGTATTTAAAAACAATACTTTCATACCACGCACACGTGGTGTGGAATCAAACTGAACATATGAATGCACATTTACATGTCTGGCTGTAGCTGAGTGCACGAAGATGCTTGCCACAATTTGCTAATTTCCAGAGCGTCAGGGTTCAAATCCCATTACAGGCAGCATTGAATTTAAATATTTTTTAACTTAATTATGAAAAAGCATGCGTTAAGTGCAAAGCGCTTCATTTTGATATTGGCGTAATTATTACGAGTTGGGTTGGTGCTCTTTCATATGCGATTTTTTTTTATTTTAGCACGTTTTGCACAAGCATTAGTAACTGATTAATATAAGTATGTACCTAAATACGTTAAAATGACATGCACAGAGTTTTACAATTATATTAAGCAAAAGCCAGAATTTTTGAAACAAGCTCACAGCAACGAAACAAATGACTAATATTTTAATGTTACCTTGTATTTAATTTTTTTTTTCTTCCGTGAGACCTACATTACTTATAAGTACCGTGCCGTACAAAACCATTCGCTCGGAGACTCTTTGATCTGATCACAATTTCTAATCAGATCTTTTAGAAACATGTAACTTTAGAGCCAATTAGTAAAGTGCAAGTCTCAAGTTACCAGAAAATTTCGTTGATTTTTTTGCAATTATTTATTTTTTGCTGACAGTGTCTTCCACATACAAAAAAATTTCGAACATAGTTTGTATGGAATAAACTCTCAGTAAAAACAATACCAAAAATCAACTAAATTTTGATGGGCTGCAAAGCTTCATTTTCAAAATTTTTATAAAAAAAGTCTGAATTGAAAGTTGCGAATTTGTATGCAAATTTATTGCATTTTCCCGAGTTTTGCACAAAGTTTAGAAATTTTATTTTTATGTTTTCTGATGTATTTAGTATAAACTGTATTTTTATAAGGAACAAAAAAGGTACATGCATTGTTAAAAATTCTCTGTGCTTTAGTTGTGATAAATTGTTTTGTTTTGCTGATGTACGTTGTAATGATCCCATAATCTCATGTTTTTATGTTTTTGTTTTTGTTTGTCAAAATAAAATTTTACTACATCCTTTCGTACGAATTTTAGTCGAAACGAAAGGGAAGGGAGCGAGAGGCCTCTCCCCCCCTTAAGTGTCCCGGTTTGGCAACAGAGATATCTGGCAGCCCTACACATTGGTCATCACTTTCTTTACTAAAAATCTTGTTTCATTATTAAGGTTAGGTGGATTAAGGTACCTAAAAAAAGAATGAAATGTGCTTTAATTATACCCGAACGCACTTGTGCACAAGGTATTTAACAGCCAAAACAAATCGAGATAGATATAGACAAATTTATACATAAATGCTCAGAACGAATAGAGAAGTCGATTAAGCCTGTCTGTCTGTCCGTCCATGTACACGATAACTCGAGCAAACATTGAGATATCTCAACGAAGTTCGGTACATAGGTTTCCCTTTATCCAAGGTACACTCAGCGAAAAAAACACGGAAAATTAACTATTTCCATTTTGATTTAAATATTTTTACCAATGGGTTTGCAGTTAATTGTAAAATAGTAAATGTAAAGTGTTTTCACTTTATATTTGTTCTGAGCATGAACATATTTTGTTTAAGTGGTTTGTATGCTTGAGCTAAAGTGCTGCACATACTTGATTTAAAGTGTATGCATATTCAGTTCAAATATGATCCTTAGTAAATTTTTACTATTAACATTTTCATTACCCCGTTTTCTCATTTTAATTTAAATATGTTCTATATTCATTTATAGTATGTTGCATATTTAACTCTAAGTGCCATAATATTCGTTTATACATTTTTTCATATTCAATTTAACTACACTACCTTTTCATACGCACTATTATTGATAATTAAATATAAGTTTACCCATATTAATATGTAATATGCTTCATACTTACTTGAAATACGAATCCGATATTCCAAAATAAATTTTAAGCAAAAAAACCAAAACAAAAATTAATTTTGTAATTTTATTTAAAATCAACAACTTAGTAAAGTACATTCAGTTTTAGCTAAATTGACTTGTATCTTATATAGCCTTTTCCATTGTTCATTTGGTACAGATGCAAAGGATAACTTGTAAAATATGTAATTTCAAAAACTAGTGCTTCCGGATTCCGTTTTCCGATTTCATACGCTTGAATGTGGTCATCAAAACATTCAACTTCTATATTGTTGCACACAACATATACTTTTTCTGTTGATAAAAAAAAAGTTGTATCTTAAAAAGCTTACAGTTTTCTTCTTTATATGCAATATAATAGTTCTTTTTATACAAAATTCCTTTGTATTCTAGTTCCTCGCAAACCGGAAGAGTATCAAATTCCCAAAAAAGAGAGCAATTTACATTTTTCAATAATTCCATACTTTGTGCACTAATTTTTTCAAATACAGACTTTTGGAAAGGAGCTGGGATACCCTTTATAATTAATTAAAAAGTTGGAATATTTAAGAGACAATTTAACAGACAATGAACGACAAAGATTCACTCTTGACATAATTGTACTTAAATAAGATTTTGCCTGCTTATGCTTGGCTTCAAAACGCATCACCCTAGCATATTTTAATGGTCCACACTTCGAAATAGCGGTCGGATAATGAACCATAAAATGATGCTTTGGTTTTAATGTAGAGCCAAATAATTTTACATATAATTTGTAATGCACTTTAATTTTTGTTTCTAAAGATTTTATGTCTTGAGCAGTGAATTCACTTTGAAATAGGATATCAATGATTTCTAATAGTTTTGTAAATAACTTCCAGTGTGCATTGTTTTCTGGAACTAAATCACCTATCATAAGCGGTAAAAAGCTGGCGAAACAAAATACTTCACTGTGCATCTCATTTGGCACCGAAAAATTTCCTACTTCCATTTCGCCAAACGAAAAAAGTTGCTTTCTACTGTTAATTGTTTGTAAGCTTAAAATTTTGTTGTCAATTAAAGCCAACAGAACCTTACATATGTCGTAAACACATACGCCTTCTAAAGCGGCATGCATCAAATCGAAGAAAAAGTTTTCAGTAACATGAAAATTATTCAATTCGTTTAATATGCATTCAGTTTTGATGCCAGTTTCTATAAAATTTTGAGCTTGCAAATCAATTTCATATGATATTCTATTTCTTACGCAACTTTTTTTTTCAGTGCAATCTTTCTTCATTTCATGGTTACTTCTTTTACGAACTCTGCAATACCGCTTAGATCTAAATGATTGTACAAAACCCAAAAACGAATTTAAGCCTAAATTATCTCCCAAAACAAGTCCTAAAACGAAAAATATTGTTTTGCTTCCTTTGCGAGTACGAATTTCGATTCCGTTTTCTAAGCCTTTTTGTTCTTGCAAAAAGTGGTAAAATACAGATTCGTGATCATAAGACTTGATTACATGTGAGGAAAAAATTCAAACGGAAAAATGAAATCTAGTTTCGATAGTAAGTACTGAGGAATTGTTGGAAATGAATAATAAAAGGCACAAATACTCAAGTAGCACACTGGTGTATAAATTGGTGTAAATTTATGGATTTTGGTACAAATCTGATTAGATTGAATAAAAAAAGAACGTTTTGGTGTATTTGTTATCCACCAGTATTTCTTTCAAATCAAAATTCTACCTTTAACATTTTGGTACTATTTATTCATTGAGATTAGTACGAAAACTACACCAGCTCCTAAAATGCGCCACTTTTTTCATTTGGTTCACAAATAGCTCCACGTTAACAAATGTCATTAAAATTATTCAGGCGACATTCTGAGTAGTGATGTGCTGAATTCTCGGTACCCAATACTTGAAAAAAATTTCGGTACCCAATACTTCCTTTTCGGTACCCGATACCGATTCGACACACTAAACTTTCGTCATTATATCTGTGCCGTTCAATTAAAGTAGCTTAAGTCACTTTAGATGGTTTGACTTTGAATTAAAAAAAAAAATCAGTTTCCTTTGAAATTGTTTTATATTTTAATTAAGATTCTATTATAGGGGCATCTTGAACTACATCTTTGGCTAGTTAAACGTTAAAATATTGTTTGGGAATCCAATGAAATGTGGCTTTAAAGGGAAAAGGACCTATCTCGACATAGGCTACTTTTGGGGGTAAAAATTATTGATATTTTATAAGACATCGCCTAAAAACCCAAAATGTACAAATAAGACGGTCCTTTCTCAAGAGATGAGCAATGTGTTTGTATGTATGTAGTTAAGTGAAGCAAAGTATAATGTGTGCGTCGAACAAGGCAGGCAATTAAATCTGCACAATAATGATCAAGGCGAATTTAATAAGGTGGTGTTAGCCGTATATAAGTAAAAAATTACACTAACAAATTATACGCAGATATTCATACTGTCATTAGTATGAACTACAACAAACACGTAATTTTGATGTAATGTCCTCCACGGCGAAAAATTCAGATACGCCGGTAACACCACCTTATTAAATTCGCCCTGATACTGATGTCGCAAAACACACTCTCGCCTTCTTTTACTTATCGCAACCGTCTTTCCAATTGCAATAGTTCTGGTGGCAATATTATTTATTTTTAATAGCTGACACTATATGTATGTGTACATATAACTCATATTTTTGGCTGTTGCGCGCTTTTATTAGAAATTCCAAGATTTCGGTACCGAGCATCGAAAGTATTTGATACTTTTTAAATCGGTACCGAGTATCGATCAATACTTAAAAGTAGCGACTCAGCACATCACAAATTCTGAGAGCAATTGACAGTGGACCAAAGAATTCACCAAAAAATGAATATTGAATACACCACACAGTAGCTTTGTTTCTTTACAGATAGGCGCATTTACACAAGGTAGTGTTAGCCGAATATAAGTAACAAATTACAAAAGCAAATTACAAGAAACACATAATTTTCACGTTATGCGGTGAAAAATTCAGCTGTTGCTCCAACATTAGAGAGATTAGGCACAGCTACTTTGATTTGCTTCTTTTACATATTTTTGTATTTTTTGATAAAAATGGGCGATTTATTTAATTTGATAAAGTGTGGCAAAACCTGAGTATTTGTGAACAATTTTTAAACATAAAATGCGATTAAAAATTCGCAGCAAATACATATGTTCAGTTGTCAAAAGCATCGGTCAGGTGTTTACTAGCTAGTTTCTGCTAGTTTGCGTTTCTTGACTTTTTCTATATTTCACTCGCTGTGAGCGTAATTCTGTAATTCTTCCCATTCTTCTTCCTGATAAAGATCTGCTAGGAAAGTAAAGAAACAAAGCTAGTGTGTGTGCACATAATACGCTGCCTGTTTTAATATGAGCTTATTATACATACCACAAGTAGAGCTGCTATCAGTGTTGCCGTTTTGATAAATTGGTAGTTTCATTTCAGGGCTGTTCTGGTTTCGTTCGAAATTGATTTCTCATCGATTTGGATTTCCGATTCCAAATTTTAAAGATGTTTTGCAATCCTATCAAAGTTTTGAAGTTATAATAGAAAATAAATCCTATTCGAAATGTCAAAAATGCATTGAGCTGTTGTTGCATAGTATTCGTTTATTAGAACATTTGTAAAAATTTTAAATAAATTTTGTCGAATGGCGGTAATACAATGGTGATGTGAAAGTAGAAAAGCGTACTGAAAGCGTGCTAAAATGGCCTAAAACTCGTACCGAAATATTAAGATTATGTTGCTGACATTCCGTAATTTTATTGCATCATGGTTAAATGAAAACAAATAAATAAAAATAAAATTGCGCGAGCACAGTAATACATTTTTTTTGTTACCAAATACAAAATGTTTATATCGATTGTTTTTTTTTTTACATTTTAGACATAAAATAATTGATATAAATTGAATTAATATCAAAGATTCATACTTTTACATGAAGTAAAATCAGAAACGAAATAAAATATCAATATCTGATGATTAAAAAAAATTGGTAGTTTGGAAACTGATTCGGTAGGATTTTTTGTTCCTAAAAATATTGTCGAGTGGTAACACTGGTTGGTATATTTAATACACCAGTGGTGAAATATGCATCAATAAGGCGCCCCTACACGCTTAAAGTTTGTTTGGGTACTAATGATTCAACATCATGCCTTCACAAATGCAGCTATAAGTTGCATAGTATATATGAGTACGAACAACAGCGAGAATTTTTTCTACATAACATAGGCGAACGCTGATTTGATTTCTTCTTTTCGTACGCGAACGTTAACAAAACATGTTGAAATGTATACGTTCGCGTTTGCGTTCGAATAATGGACGTGTGGTAGGCGCTTAAACTTCTGTCAACTGTGTTCATTTGACAAGAAACATTTTTTATACCAAATTCTCAAACTGAATTGTGTCTAGGGCAAAATAAATACACCGTTCTTGGCTTGGTAAATATTTTTGTACCAAACTCAAGAATCTGTGTAAGTTTTCAACGACGACCATATTTTCAAAGTATTATAAAAGTAAGGCTAAGTTCACAACCTAGAGTAATAGCGTTACGCGATGCAATGGAAATCGCTCAATCCAAAGAAACTTCTTCGCCAGCATAATCGCTGGCGATTAAAACGTAGCTAGTGTTTAAATTGTAGCAAAATTATACACGACTAATTTTTTATAATAGGGGAGTTTACGATGAGTAGCATTTTAGATTTAAAGTTGCTACGTACCAATCTAGCACATATTTTGTTGTTGGGAAAGCAACAAAACGTGTGATACATTGCTACGTAGGGATTCCCCTAATATATTTTTTTTGTTTCCACAACCCTTTGACAATTTATACCGAAACTTAAGCATATTGTATTGTATATAATAGCAGTAGAAGAGATGTTTAATTTATTATATAAATATGTACATATGTATATTTTTTATTTATTTGGGCTTTAAGTATGAGAAAAAGCTTTTTTTAACAAACTGCATAATTATTTTTTTTGGTTACAAGCGATTTTTATGTATTCTCGCTTCGCTAATACGTTAGGTTGTAAACTTAGCCTAATACTGAAACTCAGCTGGACGCCATATTAAAGCTGTATGACTACTATTTAGCTAATTTAGCAATTTCAGTATGTACATTGGCTCAACTATGCCACTTTATGGATATTTTCGACCCTGTTTTAAACAGCGCATCTCTTAGAAAATTAAAAATGGCCAAAAAATCACTACTTTCAAAATGTAACTTTTTCCAGATTTATTTAAAATCTTCAAATCCTCATAAATTTTNCGAAATTCACTCGACAGAATGTACCTCGTTTTTAAATTAGGAACTCACATTCATATATATTCGCGATTTTCATGTCTGCATATTATGAATACTGAGATTTATAGAAATAATTCTAAGTTGTGCAGATTAAAAAAGAGCTTCGGTGTAAATTTTATGTCTGAGTTAATTTTAAATTTGATTATTAGTAAATTTTATTCCTCGAATCATTTCGTACTCTTCACACTCATGGGAATATATTTATGCTAGAATATGATGTAAATGATTTACCATTATGGTGTATGATTTGAGCCAATTAGGAGTACGTATTTTACACCAACGGAGTTTATTTTATGTTCTAGAAACAAGAAAACTTGTATACCACTGGCATAATATATATACCGAAAATTAGTAAAAAAAAATTACGCTAGGTGTAAATAATACACGAAAAAGCGGTATAACCTTTACACTGAATCGAAATAAACTGTTCAAAAGCTGCGCCTAGAAATGGCATATTTTTTATATTGAAAATCTATATCACGCCGATGCAAAAAATACACAAAATATTTTGGTGCATTTTTGACTTTTGTGCTACTTGAGTAGACTGGACATGTGTTCCTAATGCATTATTTATCTGAAATTCATCCAAATACAAAAACAAATGGTATTACAATATCCTCAGATAAAAAGTTTTTTAATTTTTTGGCGAATATATCAGAATTTATAAAATTTGCAAAGGAGTCGTTACTTTGAAGTACTCTTTGATTTTCAAGTGTTAAATTAAGAACGTCAGGCAACTCAAAAAAAGATTTGATTCGAAATTGGATGTCATTAATATAAGTAAAAAATTTTTTCGGAAAGAAAGATGAATTGCCTTTTACAATCTTTGGTGAAAGTTCGTTTGATACAACAAAAGATTTTGGATCTTGATATAAATTCATGTCATTCAAAACTTTTAGGAAGCGGTACTCAGATTTTATTTGTTTAAACGGCTCAGTGCAAAATTAATAAATACATTTTAAATCTTCTTCTATTTCTGGACTCACTAAACCGAAAACAAGTTGAAGCACATTTGAGATAGACAAAAAACAAATTTGAAACCATATCCTGAATAACAATAACTTCATTTCTAGGCATAAACGACTGTGCATGAAGCTGAAGTGTTAACAAAATAGCCTGATTTTTAAGACTTTCAATGCACTCATATCTGTTAAACCTTTCAGGTTGTCTAATAGCAGGTCTTCTAAAACTCTCTAACTCATCAAATACGTTTGCACATGAATTATTATTTGATATTACCGGACTTGGGTACCTACTGTTTTTTCACAAGCTTCAGCTGTCACATTTGCGTGAGTTTTACATAAATGTACTTTGAATGTGTTGTACTTAGAAAATAATTGGTTACAGTTATTCACTTTGCATTGTAATGAACAATTTCTCGAGACTAAATGGTCATATTTCAAGTGCTTAATTAATAAATCTACAGTATATAATTCTTTCTTGCATTTAAAACATGGATACATTTTTAGAATTAAAATTTTTTAATAAATTGCTTAGACAAGTAAAAAGCGTTAGTAAAATTGTTGAAAGGGTACACGTAAAATTACTTTTAATTCAATACTTCGACATATGTCTTTTACTCAAAAAACAGTTGGCATTTGTTGCTCATTTCGCATGAAATAAATCTATGGTATACAATTCTTTCTTGTATTTAAAACATGGATACATTTTTAAAATAAAAATTTTTGAATAAATTGCTTTGACATTTACATAGCTTTATTTATTTTTAATTCAATACTCAGGCATTTTTTGCTAATTTCGCATGAAATTCAGTAATGCTGTTAAGTTTGATGATTTTGTAGTCAATTTCGTAAAAAAACTATTCTACAAAGAACCACGGCAGTTGTGCAGCGATTGGATACTTTAAATTCAGCGTATTAAATATTTTGAAGCAGGTGTCCAAGCAATTTATGAAAGAATTTAATCTATATAAATTTTTATCGAAATAGACAAAAAAAGATTTTATATCGAATGCATTCTCACCTTCTACAATAATGAAGGGTTGAATTGTAAAGTTATGTGAACAATTTTTGGCAACAATTTCACTAATTTTACGTTCGTAATCGTTAATTGAACATAAACGAGTGCCAAAACTTTCTTGTGCGTCCAATAAAGTGATTTTCTTTTTCGTCGCATCCAACGTGGACTTATACCAGGAAGTAGGAGGTAAAACAAATGGCAATAAGGTTTGGCGAGTTAGCCAGTTCCCAATTGAATCAACCGACAAAGTACAAAAATTTGTTAATTAGTTCAATTTATTTTATTTCAAGTTTGTACACAACGAAATTGATGCACTTGTGTGCCGATGCATTGCGGTCGATCGCAGATCAATACTGCCTTTTTAAATTCACATCAGAATTGCTTAAATGCTACTTGACTGCTCCGCTATCCCGTTTTAGGTATAGGTAGATAACAGCAAGCATATCATGCGAAGACGATGAGAGGGGACTAGGCGCCGTTTTCCAAGAATATTTGTTGGTACTGCATATGTATGTACTAAAAATGAGCTATGCGCATAGCATGATAACAATGAGCGAAGATGAGCGATGAGAATGCGACTGAAACGAAAGTAAAGAAAAATGCGAAAAGTACCAACAATAGTCAAAGCGATGTTAAGCGAGGAATGACAAAACAAAATTCAAGCAAGAAAGCGATGAACACCAAATTGTTAAGCATTAAGGTGTGACAAGCTGTAGTTGGAGATGTTAGCATATGGCGAAGAAAATTATGTACGGCCAAGTCCTTAACATCCTCCCCCGGTTGGAGTCAAAGACTCCAAGATAGTTTAATGAATACTACCTTCAGGTAGTTTGCAAATTCTAGTTATTGCTCGTTTCTGTTGACCATTGGCAGTTTTAACATTGACCACACGAACATGACCGTCCTCACCAGTTGTAACTTCAGTTATACGACCGATTGCCCATTTCAGTGGGGGTATGTTTTTTTCCTTTAGCAAAACCATGTCATTTATTTTTATGTTACGGCTTTCCAATATCCATTTAGTACGTTGTTGCAGATCGCTAAGATACTCGCGGTGCCATCTTTCCCAAAATTGTTGATGTATGTGTTGAACCATTTGATAACGCTTAAGTAAGTTTGTGTTGATGTTAGCTGATATGGAGTCTGGAATGGTTGTCAAAGGTCGACCTATTAAAAAATGAGCAGTCGTTAATGGCGTTAAATCGTTGGCATCAGCCGACATTGGTGTAAGTGGACGGCTGTTGATGATCGCTTCGGCCTGGCAGCAAACAGTCTACTAATGTCAAGATATTAGTTCCTATAGCACGGCGAAGGAAGTATTTTGCCAGTTTAACTGCGCTCTCCCATAATCCACCAAAGTGAGGGGACCTGGGCGGGATGAATTTCCATTCAGTGCCGCTCTCTAAACAGGTACGATGCACCTGTTCACAATGTGGGTTTCGAGTGAATTCGAAGAGAAGCTCGCGCAATTCTCGATTGGCACCAACAAAATTAGTCGCATTGTCGGACACTATTTTTCGGCATTTACCTCGTCGGGCGATAAATCTCTTTAACGCAGCAATGAACGCATGAGTAGAGAGGTCAGGTACAACCTCCAGATGCACTGCCTTAGTCACAAAACATATGAAAACCGCAATATAAGTTTTAATTGGAGCACGACCCCGAATTCTCTGAGTAATAAAAACTGGGCCACAATAGTCCACTCCAGTTACTTCAAACGGATGCGTTTGTTGAACGGGATCACTAGGAAGTTGTCCCATTATTTGTTGAGCAGTCATTGGATTAATGCGATAGCAGAGTATACACTCATGAATAATACCTCTTATAGTGTTCCGAGCATTAATAATCCAAAATTTATTTCTCAGTATGTTTTGAAGTGTTTGAGTCCCGGCGTGCAGGTGGTGATGATGAAAATGTCGAATTAGTGTGTATACAAAAGGATGAGATGAGGGTAGTATAATTGGATGTTTACTACTGAACGGCAGTAATGAATGTGGGAGTCGTCCTCCAACTCTAAGCAAGTTGTTGTGCATAAATGGCGACAACGATAATAGCTTTGAGTTGGTTTTTAGTTTACCTTTCTGAATTGCGCGAATGTCTTCGGAGAAAGGGATGTGTTGAATATGTCTGCAAATTATTTCCAGTGCTTCTTCCAGCTCTAATGCCGATATGGCGCTTCTGTCATTGGATGTTGGCTGCTTTCGACACCCACGAGTAAATCTATTAACATAAGAAAAAATTCTTAGCAATTTCATATAATTATTGCCATATTTGTGACTACTAATGAGGTCTGTAATGGGGGTAGCAATTAGCGCAATTCCGTTGGTCCGGCAATTCCTCAAATATTGTTGGTGCTTCTGATGGCCAGTCATCTCGAGGATGTTGAAGAAAGTCTGGTCCGAACCACCAAAATGTATTGTTAACAAGTTCGATGGGGTACGTTCCACGTGACACGATATCAGCGGGATTCTCATCTGTTGGCACATGACTCCAGGTAAAACCTTTGGTGAGTTGTTGTATTTTGGCCACTCTGTTGGCCACAAATACATTCCACCTCGATGGTTGTCCCGATATCCAAGCGAGTGCAATTGTGCTATCTGACCAGTAATACACATTTAGCCCTGGAGCCTTAAATATGTTGCTTACTGTGGAAATCAGTTCTGCTGCTAACAAAGCGGCACAAAGCTCCAATCTGGGAAGGGTTATCTCCCTTGCTGGCGCTACCTTCGACTTGGCACAAAGTACAGATGACTGTCTGCCGCTGGATTCACTCCACACTGCGTAAATGCACGCTCCGTATGCCTTTGTGCTTGCGTCTGCAAAGACATGAAATTCTGTATCATTGTAAATTTTTGCATACCTGGAAATTTTCAGTTCTTTCAAATGTGAAAGTTGGCTATTGAAGTTATTGAAGTTAGATTTCAGCGTCCATAGCTGTTGCATGAGAATTTTGCATGTAACAATAATTGCGCTGAGAAGACCTATTGGGTCAAAAAAACTTGACAATTTCGATAGTATAGAACGTTTTGTATGTTTAGCGCAATTGTCGACCATAAATTCAAATAGAAAGCAGTCGTTTGATGGAGACCATTTCAAACCTAGAGCTTTGATGAACTCTGTGTCATGGAAACGAATTAATTCTTCCCTGTCTTCTGGTGCAATATTTTCGAGGATTTCAGGTGTGTTCGATGCAAACTTTCGTAAAGGAAAACCCACGCATTTCAATAAATTAATGGTTTGATGCTTGATTTCCATCACTTCAGCTACACTATCTGCACCACTTATCAAGTTGTCTACATAGAAATCACGGAGTGTTACCTCAGATCCTATTGGGTAATTTGACGCCTCATCAACTGCAAGCTGCTGTAGACATTTTACCGCAAGATAGGGCGCACAACTAGTTCCATATGTGACTGTTTGCAATCGATATGTAATAAGTGGTTGTTCAGGTGTGGGCCGCCAAAAAACGCATTGCCAATGAGTGTCTCGCTCATCAACCCAAATTTGTCTGTACATTTAGGCAATGTCGGCAATGATAACGTACTTGTGCTTCCTGAAGCGGGTCAAGATTGTAAAGACTGTATCCTGAAGTTGAGGCCCGACTCTCAGAAAATCGTTCAGACTATGTCCACTTGCTGTCTTGCACGATGCGTCAAAAACCACTCTAAGTTTTGTTGTGGGGCTGTCAAGTTTTGTGACCCTATGATGTGGTTTGTAATTAAATCGCTGATCGCAGATATCTTCTACGTTTACCGAAATCATGTGTTTCATGCTAATGTATTCAGACATGAACTCGTTGTAGTCCTTACGAAAGCCTAACTTTCGAGAAAGCCTTAATTCCAGCGAATGCATTCGGTTTCGAGCGATGTCTTCTGAATACCCAAGGCGAATCGGGTCTTCTCTAAATGGCAAGCGGACAATATACTTATTTGTGATGGGACATCTTCGAGTGGTACTGTTGAAGTAGACTTCACATTCGATTTCATCGGGGGAAAGAGAGGCCGATGACGATACTGGAACATCCTCAATTGTCCAGAATCTTTCTAATCGGTTTTCTAGAGTACATTCAGATGAAACTGACGTGAACACCTTATATGGCGATGATGATGATTTAAGTTCATTTCCGAAAGCTGATGCTACAGGGATAGCACCTGCAACCACCCATCCGAGTCTGGTGTTTTGAAATATAGGGCCATTGAGTTGTATTTGCTCTTTCAAGAGCAGCTCATAAAATAATCCTGCTCCTATGAGTATATCAATTTGTCCAGGTACGTGGAATGACGGGTCAGCTACATCCTCATAGTCCGGGATACGAAGACTGGATGTATCAACACGATGAGCAGGCTGTCAAGACGTAATGGACGGTATGATGACTGCATCGATTGTAGCGTTGTAGTCGTGATGTCGGGATTTAATTGTGATGCAGCATATGTGCTGTGTCCTTGTTGCCGCTTGCCCGATTCCAGAAACGTCAACTTTAATGGACTTCCGAGCCAATCGCAAGCGCTGAGCCAATTTTTCCGTGACAAAATTTAGTTGCGATCCGGAATCCAACAACGCCCGTGCTTGGATATTCACTCCCCGAGAATTAAAAACGTAGATAACAGCTGTTCCGAGAATAACATCTGAATGATCAAGACTCACCTTAAGAGCAGACGATGTGAGCAAACCTGCTCTTTGTGGCTTATCTGTGGTTGTGCATTCTTCCTGAGTCGAGTGGCTCCGATGTAAGAGCGTATGATGTTTTACCTTACAATGCTTACATAGATGCACCGATGAACAGTCTCTCGACTTGTGACCTGGCCCAAGGCAGTTCAAGCACAAGTTAAGCCGTTTGGCGCAGTAGTATCTCGAAAGGGGATCCATCGCAAGGAACATATCACATTTAAAGGCATTATGATATGGAACTGAGTTGCAGAGTGCACACTTAACTTGCTGCGCGTCTACTAGCGCCCATTTGACGTCACGTTTGTTGGACTTATGCGCATTCGTCGATTGCGTTTTTGATTTTAGTGCATTGGAAACCCCAGCTTCTAAGATGTCAGCTATTTGCCAGCGACGATCCAAAAATTTCGCCAAGTCTTCCCAAGTTGGAAGTTGAAGACTCATCGTGGTTGTTCGCTGATCAAATGACAGAGTTACTTCCTCTTCCCACTTGGCCTTGGTTTCCGTATCAAGTTTGCAGCTTACGAGATGCAAGAGTATACCGTCAGAGATTTGCTGATTCGAAGAAAAGGTTTGTAAGGCCCTTAGATTAGTATTGACTATGTCAATGAACGCTCGAAGAGAAGACGCGGTGGACCTCGTTTGCCCTTGTATCTCAAAAATATGCTGGATATGTGATTGAAATATAAGGCGTTTATTACCATATCTAGAGCGCAAGAGATCGAGAGCCTTTATGTAATTACCATCGATGACTTCCTATGCTTGTACTAAATTGGCAGCCGTGTCAACGAGACATGATCGCAGGTACTGAAACTTTTCAATATTCGACAATTGACTGTTGTTATGTACCAGAGTGAGAAACATGTTGTGAAAATCCATCCAATTTCGATGGTGGCCGTTGAATTTTGTGAGCTGAAGTTTTGATAGGTTTACTCGATGTGGTGGAGATGTGACCGCGATGCTGTTGAAGATCGTTTCTCGGCGCACCGGGTTAAGCACGTTCATACGTTGCACAATCAGCGCCTTAGCTGCACAGTAGGATTCATCAAATGTGTCTCGATGGATTTGATCTAGTTCCTGATCATTTATCAGTTCTAATTCTGATTGCAGGTTTCATACTGGCGTTCAATAATTGATAATTTTGCTTCTAGCTCGTGCAATGACAGACTATTAATTTGCGGAAGCATTCGATCAAGATTTATTCGGTTCAGAATTTGTTGACGCTGCACGACCTTAACTCTGTACTCATTTTCTACCTTCGAAGTTGCAGTTGCCTCATTCGCACGCGACCAGGTTGATTGTGATGTCAGAGGAGTCCCTGCTTCATGTTGAGGTGAAGAAGTTTCTCCAGAAGCAGTTGCCTCTGGAGGTGTATCACCGTGTATATTACTAGACTCCATTGATAGCAGTTGTGAAGTCGCGCAAACTTAGGGCGATTGCCAAAGATAAAGGAATGATCCAATTGGTGCACAACGAAGGCAATGGCTGAGCCGACAAATCCGGCTCGAAGGACCTTTTTATGGCTAGTTAGCCAGTTCCCAATTGAATCAACCGACAAAGTACAAAAATTTTTTAATTAGTTCAATTTATTTTATTTCAAGTTTGTACACAACGAAATTGATGCACTTGTGTGCCGATGCATTGCGGTCGATCGCAGATCAATACTGCCTTTTTAAATTCACATCAGAATTGCTTAAATGCTACTTGACTGCTCCGCTATCCCGTTTTAGGTATAGGTAGATAACAGCAAGCATATCATGCGAAGACGATGAGAGGGGACTAGGCGCCGTTTTCCAAGAATATTTGTTGGTACTGCATATGTATGTACTAAAAATGAGCTATGCGCATAGCATGATAACAATGAGCGAAGATGAGCGATGAGAATGCGAGTAAGCGAAAGTGAAGAAAAATGCGAAAAGTACCAACAATAGTCAAAGCGATGTTAAGCGAGGAATGACAAAACAAAATTCAAGCAAGAAAGCAATGAACACCAAATTGTTAAGCATTAAGGTGTGACAAGCTGTAGTTGGAGATGTTAGCATATGGCGAAGAAAATTATGTACGGCCAAGTCCTTAACAAGGTTGTTAGAATATAGTCTGATGAATCTGTAATATACGATTAAGAAAAAATATTTAAATAACTAAATACTTAAAGAAATTCATATTTCACTATATACCGCAATTTTCAGCCAGATGCAAATCTGCTAATAACTTTTTGCTGTGCATATTTTCTCGGTAGTATACCTCAATTTTCGTTTTAAAAGCTTCCCATTTGCTGCGAAGCATAAGCTCTTTGCCCGGATAAAGAATGTTTAAATCAATTTTAAACTAACAGAGTATAAAACAAAAGTTTGGGTAAACACATTAATTACATATTTTTTGTCGGAACTAGCCCAAAAAAACGCGTGTAGATAACAGCACTAACTACATCACAGTTTTTGTTGTTTTTTCCGACAGGGTAAGATGATGAATTTTGAAAACGAAAAATTATACTTTAGCTGGCACAATGCCAAAACCGATTTGTCCCCAAACCAAATTGGACAAGGGATAACGGAAATTGGTTTCAAAATACATCACAATAGTTACACGTACATATGTATGTATCTTACCAAATCAATAGCCCTGCTGTCGCAATATTTTGGCCATTCCTTGAGAAATCTTACTGCATCATAGGTTATTAAGTCTCTCAGACGCAAATTATGAGTCTTATGCCATTTATCAATAACCGCGTTCCAATCTGAATAGTCTCTTTTTAATTCAGTTTTCAATGCAACCGAAATGGTTTCGTCGAACTCGGCTTCAAAAGTTAAACTATCATCAACCGGTTTAGGCGATGCTGGTGCCTTTTCAGATTTAAAGCGTTTTGCCCTGCTATTAGTATATTTCGCATACAGTTTTCCGCCAGGGGTTTTCCTACCATTCCGGGGAATAAAGTAAAATTCCTAAAAAGATAAATCGTTTCAAAACCAAGATGTGCGAAAAGTTTTTTTTTTCGCTAAATGTCCGTTGGCATTGACTCTTGCTTCACATTCCGGAGGGAAAATTGAAACAATTTGATTGATAATTGACGGGTAGTCTGAAGTTCTTATCCGGACTTCATTGCAGTTTACTTCTTCCACTATCAATGCGATAAGTTGCTCTCTATAAATATTTGATAACTGCGATTTTTTTTCATAGTAACTTAATACTGCTTTGCCCCTTGAACAGTTTTGCAAAATAGAGCGAACATCCTAAAAATTTTGTTGAATAATAAGGACCAATACTTAAAAGAACGGAAGATATTTACCAGTAGGCTTTTAGCTTGATCGGATTTTCCAAGTGAATCTGGAGTTGTACTTGATGGTATTGATTTCTCTAGCCAAAATTTTACTTTGGAATCCACAGAGATGGTGTCGTCATCAATGTTGAACTATTGAAATTTTTGAACATTTAAAAAGTTTATTACAATCTGTGAAAATCCTACAGTAATTTTTTTAAATTTTTTTTTAATATTTAGTTTTATTTAAATTGTTTTTAATAAAATTATAGTTCACAAAACAACAAAACCCATATAAATCAAAGTTTATAACTTTGTAACAATGAAAAAAAAGTCGTCAACTCTTCATCAAAATTTCCCACTTTTCATTCAGAACTTTTACTTTTTCGGGGTATACAGTTTGGGTACACCGTTGATTTCAGAAATTGAATGGGCTATAAAACTGTATACCCAAAAAAAATCTGGAAATTCTGAATAAAAAGTGATATTTTAATGAAAATTGTACGATTTTTTTTTTAATTGTTACAAAGTTGGAAACTTTGAGTTATATAGATTTATTTATTTATTTAGTGTTTAAAACCTAACTACGTTGTGTGAACTATATTTTTATTACAAATAAATAAAAGTTAAGTAAAACAAATTAAAAAAAAAAATTAAAAAAAAATTTATTGCACGATTTTCACTGACACTCACTGTAAGTGGCAAACAATATAATTCTGAATTTTGTTGCAAATGGTATGCCCGATACTGTAGGTTGGGGGGTGACCTCCCAGATAAAAAAAATACCCCCATAAAAGTGTCACCGTTTTTGATATATGGATATTTATTAATTTAAAAAAAGTATCTGGTATTTTCATCTGTTTCCTTAAACTGTATGTATAAATAGGGCTATTCTTTGTAAATTTTTTCTGTAAAATACTTTCAGATAATTGCGTTTCCATATTAATTAAAAAATATATATTTTCAACTGACACTTATAGAGGTAGAATTTTGTTTTATCTGGGAGGTCACCCCCACCAGCCCAATCCTTAAGTTTGTCGTAGTATTTATTGGACACCAAGTATGCTTGTACATTTTTGAGCAAACTACTTGAGGTGCGAATTTTTTATCGCGGCACTTACCTCTGTTTTACGCCAAGCAAACAGCTTCTGCCTGAATTCGGCTCGTAACTCAATGTTGGTTATAGCACAGTGATGAAATTGATGGTACAATTGTACTTTGTTGGTACATTTTGGAAGCCAAAAGTACAATGGTACTACATTGACATTTTTGATACATTTTTGTCAAGATACGGTACTGCAGCACAATTATGTCGAAATACCACACTCTATTTACTTGGAGTTTTGAATTTTTGTGCATAAAAATATAGTAATATTTTTCTATCGTATTTAAGTAAATACGTGGTGTTTATTAAAAACGAAACACTTACTTAAATAAAAAAAAAGTAGCTGTCATAATAGGTCTATTCATAAAATTTTCCAGTGAGTACTAGCAGCCAGAGAATAAAATAATCATAGCGAGTAAAATTGAGGGGAAGACTAAAATATGAGAAAAAGTTATTGAACGCAAAACCAGTAAAAACGTGGAACTTACGCCATTCTGACTTTCTGATAGGTAAATTTGGTAGGAGTATTTTTGTATTCTCCACACAAAATCATCCAGCAGCAAAAATGCTTAGCAGTTTGCAAAATTTGCAAAAAACTTGCAATCTTCGCAACAGCTGATAACTTTCACAGTTGCAATAGATGGTTCATTTGGTAATTTATTATCCGCTTGGTACATTGTCCCCAATTTGGAATTTTTTTACTATTGAATACTTTTGTATAGGAAAAATGTTCTTAACATATAAATTAATTATCTCGGAATGAATAAGTTTTTTTCTAACAAATATTTTTGATACCACCTTATGACGCGTTCAAAAATAAAAGAATCTCCTCCAAGCACCCTTCCTTGTTTCACAAAAATTAAGTAGATATAGCTACAAATGTGCCTTTAAAATTATTGCATTTGCGTTTTAACGATCAACTGACAAATTCGGCCAGAACCTTGCAGCATTATTTATTTATTTATTTGTTTATTTATTTATTCAATTCAATTCATCAATTAGAGTACATCTCAGATAGATTACTAAAGTTAAATAAGAAAGAAAAGGAAAAAAAATCTATAAAATAAGTAAATGAGTAATAAGGTACATGTACAAAATACAAGGGTATGTAAATGTGCATCTGAATAAAAAAAGATTATTTACAATTTAAGAAATTCAGAACGAGAATAAGTTTAGACTTAAAGCTCTCCCGAGAATTTGAGAAAACATCTAAATTTTTACAAATTTGGTTAGTCTGCCTCAGACAACGCGTAAGCGGCTCATTAAACTTAAAGTTGGTCTTGTGATTAGGTAAACGGAACATGTCGCTGAATCTGAGATCCCGAACAGGACAATTGAAAAGAATTAGTTCGAGCAAGAAGTGGCACTTGACGTGGCTGGTGACTATGTCCCTAATAATCATGATTGAGGACATTTTTCTACGCATTTCTAAAGTAGGTAATGCCAATAAAAGGCACCTACTCTTATAATCGGGCATGTTGCAATTCCACCGCAGGGAGTGAATTGCGTATCTGGTAAAGCGTTTTTGGACCTTCTCTACCCTTGAAGATGAACCCGAGTAGAAGGGATCCCAAATGATGCTACAATACTCAAGGTTCGATCTTACAAATGAGAAGTACAAGCTCTTAAGTGTGAAGAGGTCTTGAAATTCATTAGAATTCCTCATTACGAAGCCAAGCATCGACCTAGCCTTGGTGATCATAAAATCTATATGTTTAGAAAAGGACATTTTCGAAGTAAATATGACTCCCAGATCTTTCTTTTCATAAATTTTAGTAAGAGAAGATGTGTCTAACCTATAGTGGTAGTCGACTGTTACTTTGCGTCTACTGAAGGACATAAATTGACATTTACCAACGTTAAGAGGCAAAGAGTTAGCATCACACCATGAGTTCAGTCTTAGCAAGTCATCTTGAAGATTAATGCAGTCGGACACGCTTACTATGCGACTGTATAACTTTAGATCATCAGCATACATTAAACAATGCGATGTAAGGAAAACGTCCGGAATATCATTGACAAAAACCAAGAAAAGTAACGGGCCCAGATGGCTGCCTTGAGGCACCCCTGAGATGACTTTAATCACATCGGATTTAGTATTATTAATGCGAACGAATTGGGTCCTATCAACAAGATAGGATGCAAACCACTTAAGCATATTTGCGTGCACTCCGATTAATTCCAGCTTTTTAAGTAGTAATGAATGACTAACCTTATCAAATGCTTTCGAGAAGTCTGTGAATATGGCATCGCATTGATGACCGTTTTCAAATTGTTTTAGAACAAAATTTGAAAATAACGCTAAGTTTGTAGAAGTGGATCTACCTTTAATGAGTCCATGTTGATAGGGCGATATGAGCTCAGAAATTTGGAAAATAATCTTATCGTAAACTAGCTTCTCGAAGAGTTTAGGTATGCTTGGAATTTTACTGATTGGACGATAATTTTGGACGTCGGACTTGCTCCCAGACTTATGGATAGGTGTGATGAGGGACCTTTTCCAAATCGGTAAGAATTCACCTAAATTTAGGGATTTGTTAAATATTTTGGATAATGGTAATGCTAACGCTGGCGTACAGCTCTTTAACAAGGAAGGGGGAAAGCCATCTTCACCAGGATTCGGGTCGTTTGGCAAGGCTAAAAGGCCATCTAGGACTTCATCTTCTGAGAGCTGCAATCCTTTAAGGACGAGTGTGCATTATTATATATTTTGGTATATTTATGGGAAAAATATGGTACAATTGAAAGATTTTATACAGCAGCACGGAAAATAGAAAATTAGAGATTAATAGTCAATTAACTAAACTGAACTTTTCTTCCTTTCTTTTGTTTATTCACGAACACATGTTTGTGGTGAACAGACTTTTTTACTTGTAAGTTTTCGCAGGTAAAATTTTTCCAACAGAAAGTGGCAGATTTGAGTGTCATTTTGCGCTCTCGATTTTCCCCACTTTGCAAGATTTTAGGTACGAGAGCACTGCTATTAACTTGTTTATTTCTATAAAAGGAAATATCTTTTTAAAACTTCCACATCCCTTAAATGCAACGATTTTTTTGATTGATTGATTTGAAAGTTTTTGTATTACTAGCACTTAGATAATAATATAACTTTTATGCTTTTGTTGATTACCTTGGCGTTTTGGTGGCCTTTTCAAACAATTGATTTGCACTTACGTTTTCCACCTTCGACACGCCATATTTTATATCATGATTTTTATACAGAAAATATAAAAACATATGTATATGTAACTATGTATGTATGGTCTTTTAAAAGTTGGTACTTTCTCGGCTTATTTAGTACACTTATTTTGACCATTTGGTACAAAATTAAAAAACTCATTTATCATCCCTGTTATAGCATCTTTAATATCCGATTTTGAAATAAACTTCAAGCAGCGGTACGTTACTCCATTAGCTTAAACGGGACATATCTCAAAATAAATACTTAGAACTAAATTTGTTGTTTAATATTATTAACTTACATTTTAAACACTCAAATAGGCCACTTAAATCGAAAGAAATTAAAAGCTTCTGCAATTTGTCATCATCAGAATTTTGGAAG
Source organism: Rhagoletis zephyria (assembly GCF_001687245.7). Taxonomy (NCBI): domain Eukaryota; kingdom Metazoa; phylum Arthropoda; class Insecta; order Diptera; family Tephritidae; genus Rhagoletis; species Rhagoletis zephyria. The sequence continues at coordinate 46,045 of NW_016159365.1, read as the reverse complement.
TCGGTGCAATTTTCCTCGGTGGGGTTGTCCTGCTCGTGAAACATTTTGCAATAATTAGGATTTTACCACTTCCCGTGAATATGGTATACATACAACACATAAAAGTAATATTTACGTTTCACTTCCTTTCGATGCCGAATGTAATAAAAATAGCTGTAATTGAAATATAAAGTAAAAGAAATTACAAGGCTTGTGAGCAAACGACTCAATGCCCGACTTGAATTTTTCGCACCCCGCGGCAGCGAATATTTTTCTGATGCCCTAAATTAGCATTTTTATATTAAACATTTACAATTAAAGATAACTAAAGGGATATTCCACCTCTATGTATATGCGCTATTCTCCTTAAACGCCATAAAAACAACTACAAAGAATATTCGGCTGCGTAATACTTGTAAAGGCAAATAATTCACGTCGGTATTCGGAAACCTTTTAACAAATATGTATGTATACACATAATATTAACTTTTTACATTTCACTTTATTTGGTTTGTAAAATCTCTGACGCCTTGTCGCAAATGTATTATTCACCACATAAAAACAATATTTCTAATTCCACTTCGCTTTTATCTTGATTGAATTACCTAATAGAAATATAAGTCGCAATAAATATAAGCGAGAACACGACTAGTGGGCAAGCGAAGCAACGTTTTACTCGGAATTTACTGAAATGAACCGAAATACAGAAAAGCAACCAACCACCATTTTGTCCATGGTTGCCAACTCAAAAATAAAAATAGCCCAATCGAATTTTATGTCCAAAAGTTTTATATTGGTTGTATTTTTTTAAGTATCTCCGCTTCAAATTTGTATGGATTCGTAAGCGACAAATTTTATTTGCGGTTATGTATGAGGCCGTGAAAGCAGAAGTGGCCTAAACCAAAATTGTTTTGTTTGTTTTAACTACTTCAAATAGTTTCAACAAATCAGATAAATTTTAAAACAAAAATCGCATATTCTTTATTTTAAGGAACTGATTAATGTAATTTAATTTAAAATAAAGGAAGAAGCAACTTTTATTTTAAAATCTATAAAATTTAAAACATTTGTAGTTAAGTACAAACAAAAATTGAGTTAGGCCACTTCTGCTCTCACAGCCTCGAATAGTTGTCGATAAAATCAAAATATTTGTTTTTAAATGGAAATTGTCGATACGTGTTTCTGTTGGACCTTAAGCGTAGATGTATGTATATATGAGTAAAAAACGCGGTTATTATAAAAGTATAGAATTTAAGATGAAATCACATGCCTTAGAATGTAAATTTTTAGAAACTTAAATCTCTCTAAATATACATAGATGGCAACAGTGACATTTCATTGTTGCAGAAACGGAAAACCAGCAAAAAATTGCGTCAGTGATGCCAAGTAGACGAAAGGGATTTCCGCAAACTATCGAAGGGAAAAATACATAATGAAATATAACATAACTAAACATTAATTTAGCAGTTCGTTTTCAATTTAATTGCTTAAAATATATTGGTCTTGTATATTGATACACTTGTAGAGTTACGTGATACGATTGCTGAAGAAATTTTATAACCTCTTGAGTGAACATGATAGCCATTTTGTAAAGATTCAAGAATTCTGCAGTAAAAAATGTCAGTAAATTAATTGATACATTTTAGCGGCTCGCTTTCCACTATTAGATTAACCGATTAAGTTTTAATAGCCCATTGTTACTAGTCGAATGTTTTGTTGGAGATTCAAACTCTGTGATCTTAAACAGTTCAAATCAAATTTATGTTTTGTTATACAACATTTTATAATACATATTTCCCTTTAAGTATTAGCAAAAATCCCTTTTGCTTACTTTACATCACTGAACGCAATGTATTGGAAGATACTGAACGGATTCGTAGTTTGTTCGGCTGTCTTATGCTTTTCTGTTCGTGTCGTTAAACAGTACGCCATACAGTGTTTGGATTACTGAAAATTGATTCAGGAGCAAATCATTCGAAAATTGGAGTAAAAGCAAAATTTTCCTAATAAATTTGAATTTTGCATAAACAATTTTGCAAAAACAAGAAATTACAAAATTTCATTAGGGATATTCCCTTTAACCGAGAAAAGCTGCTGAAAATTTCTCTTGAACTTCAATTGATTGTGAGTTGTATGGACTAGGAAATCAATTATATACTTTCGATTCATGCAAAAATGGCAGTTATGAGTATTCTGTGTATGAAATAGAAGATAAATATTAGACCTTTTGTAAACAGATACGTTGTCAGAAAACTATCCCCTGCAGAACTGCAATGTGGGACAAAAATTTAGTTAGAATATACTCCGCCAAATTTCTATACTTCTTCAGGGGAAAAGTAACGGAAATACCATACTTACCCATTTTATTGAGCCATTTTCATTTCATAAACAGACAAACATGTGCGCGAGCATGCTCGGCTTGCGACGCATGTTCGTGGTTTGTGGGGCGTTTCACGAGCATATTCGGAAAATTTTGATTTGCAGCGAGTACGTTCGTCGTTTGTAGCGTGGTTTGCGAACATTGCATTCGAAACAAAAACAACAACCTCATTTTGTGTATATGCTTGCAGTGTACACATCGGCGGATAAATGCATCCAAGCCATGTGCGTTAATTGAATTTTTGATAAATTAGGCTAAATTACTATATATATATGTATGTACATACATACAAGTAATATATAAATAAATTTAAGTAACACATACATAAAAAACCTAAGTCATAAGAATTTCAATTGCATCATCCGCGTCTTTGCTATCCATATTTACGCTACCACGACAAAATTACATATGAGCCGCTCACCATCTGTGGCAAACGACAGCAAGCATGTTAGCGAGCATGCTCACACACTTGTTCGCGGTGTGTGGCCACTGTTAATAACAAAGAAGGAGTAGATTTAAAAAATCTTCTAAAAACCGCTGACGCCATGTTTTGGTAGATACCGAACGAGGCCGTATTGTTTGGTTGTTTTCAGCTTTGCTATGCTTTGTTTCATTTCTCATACGTTTCGTTTCTGACCCGCTCAATATACACTTAGTCAAAATAAACATCCCAGCAAAAAATCGGTAATCGCTTTTAGTGGTAACGTGTTCTAGAAGGCATAGCGTTGTAATGCCTTCGAATTTTTTCGCTTCTTTTAGGCATTGTCGGTAATGCAAAGTAGAATGTCCTTCAATATTTTATTTATTTCGCTTCTTTGTTTAATTTTGGGGAATGCAAAGTAGAATGTCCTATAATATTTCTTTCTTAATTCGCTTCTTTGCTTCATTTCAGGGAATGCAAAGTAGAATGTCGTACAATATTTTTTTTTAGTCCGCTTCTTTGCTTCATTTCGGGGAATGCAAAATAGAATGCTGCATCCTAGTCAGCTGAAAAATAGAATGAATATCCAAAAAATCTTTTTCTACCGTTAGTTTCTGTGGAAATTTGTCTCGCATAAAAATCATGTTTTGCTTTGTTCAATTTGCAGCGAAGTTGAAGTCAGTCAATGAAGTGAAGTACATGAGTGNGTTCAACTTTAGGTTAATTATGGTAAGTATGAAGAAAAGGATTTTCACACTTTAGCTTAGTATCCAGCTCTTAAGAAAAGCAAAAACTCCATATAAAATGACGTACAAGAAATGGCTAAGAAATTTTCTTGAGTCAAATTTTCTTAAGGCAGTATGCAGTTCTTCAGAAATTTAGTACGCTTTCTACTACGGTTTTCTAAAGTTTTTTGTGAAAAAAGAGCACAAGGCAACCCAGGTTTGCAACAGAAATATATGCCCGTTCCATTATTTCTTGAGGAAAGAGTGAGGCAACAGGCTGTGAGGTATAAAAAATTTCAAAATTCCTTGGACACACACGCGAAATAATGGCAATTTTTTCTTGACCGTTTTCTTAAGAGCTGGATACTAAGCTTTTGCTATGAGGTGCCGTCATATTTGTTCCACTGTTCAACTATGTTTCTAGTGAATTCGAGTGTTTTATTTTGGAACTTAGTATTATTTCATATTTAAACAAGTAATATTGGAACTAAATATGATCGTATTTATTTTTGCAAGACAGTTTTTCTCTGGGTGTAGGTTGATATTGAAAATGGGCAAAATCGGACTGTAACCACGCCCATTTGCCATATAACGGTCGAAAAATGCAAAAACTACGATATTTCAGTAAATATTGGATTCAAATTGTTGAAAATTAGTATTTGAATTCAAATTTTGATAAAAAATAGTATTATTATGACATTTTTGGAAAATGGGCGCAACCCCAACCACTTATGATGAAATGCTGTATTTCAGTAGCCACTTCACCAATCCTTCCCAAACTCGGTACGAGCCTTGCCTAGGGACTAGCTAAGAAATCTGTTGAAAATCTTTGAAATCGGGCAATAACCATATAACGGCAATTTACAGAAACCCCAAAAACTGCGATAAATCAGTACCTACTGAAGCTAATTGACT